>NC_056744.1:1384224963-1384292463 GCF_019279795.1 Protopterus annectens | reverse complement strand
TAAAGGCCTTCTTTCTCCCATTGACTCAAGATACAGGTAAGTTTAAAGATAAACCCCTAGAGAGGAATAATGGTGGAGTTATAAAAGTTGTAAACTGTTTAACAGAAAATGAATATCACAGGACTTTCACATACAGTACAGCCTCTGAAAATAAATGTAGGCTAAACAAAACTGAAAACTGAACAAAAAGTTAGGGACTAACTGTGAATCTGGTTTGGTAATTAAAACTGAAGAAGTAAGATAGCTTTCTAAATTACATTAGTAGATTCAAAGAAGTTAATCAAGCGAGTGAACTGTTTACAATAAACAAGTACTTACTGATTCTAAAAGAATTTGAAATATAAACATTGAAATATATGCATTTACAATACATTTAAAAGGCCACAAACTCTAGAAGCTATGCAGGTTAACTTAAAAAGTATTTTACCCTGTATCTTGAAAGACAAGATTGGAACAGTCATGAAAAAAATAAAGAACACTAGGTCTGCAGACAATATTCCTGATAGTTTTTCAACACAAGGTCAGGGATATTTATTACGATTAAGGGTTGCAGGTCAACAGTGAATTTGTTGACAGAAGGAGCCAGAAAACACATATCGCTGAATGCTTTCTGTCAATGATGTTATACATAAAGTGCATTTACACCACTGACTAAAAGTGAAGGAAGGCCTGTGCAGACTATACTGTATGATGGGGAAACATCTGCAAGTAAGGAATTGTCTGATAGAACACAAGACTCATCAAAAGGGAATAGTTAAAGCTTTATTGTGTGGGCAGTAATGAGGCGCAGGTATGTAATGTGAGCACATTTGTGGGATACATAAAGGGTAATGACAGCATGGTTGGGAGCCTCAGTATAGTGGACCCACAAACTTTAAGTTGCAGGTAGTGTGTGCCTGGTCTTCTTTGTTGACATGCTATGGGTAGAGACAGTCAAGTAGTCCACCAAAGTGTTGTAGGAGTTCTTATAAGACATGGCATTGGTTGAGCACCCTGTTATGTAGTTCTCCATCATTTTGAGGATACTGGACCTGAACACATAGAGAGCTGCAGATCAGCATTTCTGTCCTGTTATGACTGTTGACTATACATATGTGCACTGATTGATACGGTGCATGTAGGCAGGGATACCACGCCTCCTCCATATTCTAGATATGATGTAAACTGTTCTTTATGAGACTTGTTGCACTCCAGAACATGTTGGAATATGCAGATGGGTGTGTCACGTCTGTTGAGATTTATTTACACTGTTGGCATCATCATTCAATCACGTAGCTCAGGTAGATGTACTCAAAGCAGCTCTGCATCTCACTAGTCTTGGTAGCATTAATTTCATTAGATCCTTAAAGGGTATGGAACACTATTCTAGTGCAGGTAATTGATTGCAATGTGGCACCAGAAACCTACAAAGAATCTGGCTTTATTGCTATACCTGTTTCTGGGTCAATAGCCTGTACCTGCTTCCAAATGATGTAACAACCATAAATGTGATATGTCTTGAAAAATGCAGATGGAAATGCCACCCTTAAAACCTTAATGCTAGTCCACTCAGAGTTAATAATGGTGGTCTTTGGAGGATTAGACATATGAACATGTCCCCAGACTCAAACTCCCCAGCACCACATGCACCCATTTAATCATATGTGACATAAGGGTATATACTGGTGACAGTGTGCTGTTGTTGTCATGCTTGCTGACCCCACATATGGTGCACAGCTGATGTCACACCTTAATACTTGTGAAAGTCCACAACTGCCAGATGTATTCAGCCACCATTCAGATCATGCAGGTCTTTGTTGTTGTGCGAGAAATCATGATGGTACCCTTTTTGGCATCCTAACTGATGTTACTAATCCAACTGTCTTCCAGTTTTATAGGGCAGTACTGTACTGGGAGTCTCTCATAGTAACCACAAACTGCGTGGGGGTGGGCATTCATGTTCTTCAAGTACTCTGGTTCAACTTTGCCAAGTTCTCCTCCTTAGAATTATGGCAGTGTTTTGTGTGTGTGTGTGTGTGTGTGTGTGTGTGTGTGTGTGTGTGTCCAGTTTGCCTGTTTGTTCTAGATTATTTAGCAATGTTAGGACATTTCCTTCACAGCTGCTTCTTTCAGATACATGAAAAGTCTCTAATTCCCTTGCATACATGGCATTAATTCTGTGTTGCAGGATGTGTAAAGTGCTACTGGTCTTCTTGACTATTTTTACTGATTGTCATTGCTCTAACTTTTCTGCCACCAGTGATCTTTCTTATCTGGTTCCAGCTCTGCAAGGTGTGCAGCCATCCATCAGCTGTCTCGCCTTCCTATGCTGAGATGATGTTGTGGTGGAATAAGTGAACCTTAGTTGCCCAGAAAGGGAGCAGCTGGGCTGTTATTTACTGGACACAGGGTCACTTCTGTCTTGCTGTGTTGGTTGAGACATGTTTCAGTTTACTATGGTTCCTGTTAGCTACTGCTGCTGTCATCCATGTTGCACTTTGGCACAGTGCTGCTGTTCCTATTGTACTTCTGGCATGGTGCTGCTATTCATGTTGTACTTCTGGCATGGTGCTGCCATTCATGTTGTACTTCTGGCATGATGCTGCCATTCATGTTCTACTTCTGGCATGGTGCTGCCATTCATGTTGTACTTTTTGTATGGTGCTGCCATTCATGTACTTCTTGCATGGTGCTGCTATTCATGTTGCACTTCTGACACAGTGCTGCCGTTCATGTTGTACTTCTGGTACGGTGCTAACATTCATGTTGTACTTCTGGCATGGTGCTGCCATTCATGTTGTACTTCTGTCATGGTGCTGCCATTCATATTGTGCTTCTGGCATGGTGCTGCCGTTCATGTTGTACTTCTTGTATGGTGCTGCCATTCATGTACTTCTGGCATGGTGCTGCTATTCATATTGTACTTCTGACATGATGCTGGCATTCATGTACTTCTGGCATGGTGCTGCCATTCATGTTGTACTTCAGTCATGGTGCTGCCATTCATGTTGTACTTCTGGCATGATGCTGCCATTCATGTTGTACTTCTGGCATGATGCTGCCATTCATGTTCTTCTGGCATGGTGCTGCCATTCATGTTGTACTTTTTGTATGGTGCTGCCATTCATGTACTTTTTGCATGGTGCTGCTATTCATGTTGTACTTCTGACACAGTGCTGCCATTCATGTTGTACTTCTGACACAGTGCTGCCATTCATGTTGTACTTCTGGTACGGTGCTGCCATTCATGTTGTACTTCTGGCATGGTGCTGCCATTCATGTTGTACTTCTGTCATGGTGCTGCCATTCATATTGTGCTTCTGGCATGGTGCTGCCGTTCATGTTGTACTTCTTGTATGGTGCTGCCATTCATGTACTTCTGGCATGGTGCTGCAATTCATATTGTACTTCTGACACAATGCTGGCATTCATGTACTTCTGGCATGGTGCTGCTATTCATATTGTACTTCTGACACGATGCTGGCATTCATGTACTTCTGGCATGGTGCTGTCATTCATATTGTACTTATGGCATGGTGCTGCCATTCATGTTGTACTTCTTGTATGGTGCTGCCATTCATGTACTTCTGGCATGGTGCTGCCATTCATATTGTACATTTGGCATGGTGCTGCCATTCATGTACATCTCTCACGGTGCTGCCATTCATGTTGTACATCTGGCATGATGCTGACATTCATGTTGCACTTCTGGCATTGTGCTGCTGTACATATTGAACTTGTGGCATAGTGCTGCCATTCATGTTGTACTTCTGACATGGTGATGCCATTCATGTTGTGCATTTGGCATGGTGCTGCCATAAATGTTGTACTTTTGGCATAGTATTGCCATTCATGTACATCTGGCATGGTGCTGCCATTCATGTTGCACTTCTTGCCCAGTGCTGCCATTCAGGTACTTCTGGCATGGTGCTGCTATTCATATTGTACTTCTGACACGATGCTGCCATTCATGTACTTCAGGCATGGTGCTGCCATTCATGTTGTACTTCTGTCATGGTGCTGTCATTCATATTGTACTTCTGGCATGGTGCTGCCGTTCATGTTGTACTTCTTGTATGGTGCTGCCATTCATGTACTTCTGGTATGGTGCTGCCATTCATATTGTACATTTAGCATGGTGCTGCCATTCATGTACATCTCTCATGGTGCTGACATTCATGTAGTATATCTGGCATGATGCTGCCATTCATGTTGTACTTCTGGCATTGTGCTACTGTACATATTGGACTTGTGGCATGGTGCTGCCATTCATGCTGTACTTCTGGCATGGTGATGCCATTCATGTTGTGCATTTGGCATGGTGCTGCCATGAATGTTGTACTTTTGGCATAGTACTGCCATTCATGTACATCTGGCATGGTGCTGCCATTCATGTTGCACTTCTTGCCCAGTGCTGCCATTCATGTTGTACTTCTGGCACGGTGCTGCCATTCATATTGAACTCATGTCACAGTGCTGCCATTAATGTTGTACTTCTGACATGGTGCTGCCATTAATGTTGTACTTCTGGGATGGTGCTGCCATTCATTCTGTACTTGTGGCACAGTGCTGTCATTCATGTTGTACTTCTGGTGTGGTGCTGCCATGCATGTTGTACTTCTTGCACTTTTCTATCATTCATGTTGTACTTGTGGCGCAGTGCTATCATTCATGTTGTTTTTCTGGTATGGTACTGCCACTCATGTTGTACTTGTGGCACAGTGCTGTCATTCATGTTGTACTTCTGGCAAGGTGCTGTCATTCATGTTGTACTTCTGGCTCAGTGCTGTCATTCATGTTGTTTTTCTGGCACGGTGCTGCCATTCATGTTGTACTTGTGGTACAGTGCTGCCATTCATGTACTTGTGGCATAGTTCTACCATTCATATTGTACTTCTGGCACATAGCTACCATTTATGTTGTACTTCTGGCATGGTGCCGTCATTCATGTTGTACTTGTGGCACAATGCTGCCATTCATGTTGTACTTCTGGCATGACGCTGCCATTCATGTTATACTTCTGGCATTGTGCTGCCATTCATATTGTACATCTGGCATGATGCTGCCATTCATGTTATACTTCTGGCATTGTGCTGCCATTCATATTGAACTTGTGGCACAGTGCTTCCATTCATGTTGTACTTTTGGCATGGTGATGCCATTCATGTGCATTTGGCATGGTGCTGTCATTCATGTTGTACATCTGGCATGGTGCTGCCATTCATGTTGCACTTCTTGCCTGGTGCTGCCTTTCATGCTGTATGTCTGGCATGATGCTGCCATTCATATTGAACTTGTGGCACAGTGCTGCCATTAATGTTGTACTTCTGGCATGATGCTGCCATTCATGTTGTACTTCTGGCACTGTGCTGACATTCATATTGTACATCTGGCATGATGCTGCCATTCATGTTATACTTCTGGCATGGTGCTGCCATTCATGGACATCTCTCACGGTGCTGCCATTCATGTTGTACATCTGGCATGATGCAGCCATTCATGTTGTACTTCTGGCATTGTGCTGCCATTTTTATTGTACATCTGGCATGATGCTGCCATTCATGTTATACTTCTGGCATTGTGCTGACATTCATATTGAACTTGTGGTACAGTACTGCCATTCATGTTGTACTTCTGGCATGGTGCTGCCATTCATGTTGTTCTTCTGGCACAGTGCTGTCATTCATGTTGTATTTCTGGCATGGTGCTGCCATTCATGTTGTACTTCTGGCACAGTGCTGCTGTTCATGTTGAACTTGTGGAACAGTGCTGCCATTAATGTTGCACTTCTGGCATGATGCTGCCATTAATGTTGTACTTCTGGCATGGTGCTGGCATTCATGTTGTACTTGTGACACAGTGCTGTCATTCATGTACTTCTGGTGTGGTGCTGCCATTCATGGTGTACTTGTAGCAGAGTGCTGCCATTCATGTTGCACTTCTAGCATGGTGCTGCCATTCATGTTGTACTTGTGGCACAATGCTGACATTCATGTCGTACTTCTGGCATTATGCTGCTGTTCTTATTGTACATCTGGCATGATGCTGCCATTCATGTTATACTTCTGGCATTATGCTGCCGTTCATACTGAACTTGTGGCAGGGTGCTGCCATTTATGTTGTACTTCTGGCATGGTGATGCCATTCAGGTTGTGCATTTGGTATGGTGCTGTCATTCATGTACATCTGGCATGGTGCTGCCATTCATGTGTACATTTGGCATGGTGCTGCCATTCATATTGAACTTGTGGCACAGTGCTGCCATTAATGTTGTACTTCTGGCATGGTGCTGCCATTCATGTTGTACTTGTGCCACAGTGCTGTCATTCATGTTGTACTTCTGGCATGGTGCTGTCATTCATGTTATACTTCTGGCATGGTGCTGCCATTCATGTTGTACTTCTGGCATGGTGCTGCCATTCATGTTGTTCCTCTGGCACAATGCTGTCATTCATGTTGTACTTCTGACATGGTGCTGCCATTCATGTGTTCTTCTGGCACAGTGCTGTCATTCATGTTGTATTTCTGGCATGCTGCTGCCATTCATGTTGTACTTCTGGCACAGTGCTGCCATTCATATTGAACTTGTGGAACAGTGCTGCCATTAATGTTGCACTTCTGGCATTGTGCTGCCATTAATGTTGTACTTCTGGCATGGTGCTGGCATTCATGTTGTACTTGTGGCACAGTGCTGTCATTCATGTACTTCTGGTGTGGTGCTGCCATTCATGTTGTACTTGTAGCAGTGTGCTGCCATTCATGTTGTACTTTTGCCATGGTGCTGCCATTCATGTTGTACTTCTGGCACAGTGCTGTCATTCATGTTGTTTTTCTGGCACGGTGCTGCCATTCATGTTGTACTTGTGGCACAGTTCTGCCATTCATGTTAGTTTTCTGGCATGGTTCTGCCATTCATGTTGTACTTATGGCACAGTGCTGCCATTCATGTTGTTTTTCTGGCATGGTTCTGCCATTCATGTTGTACTTGTGGCCCAGTGCTGCCTGTCATGTTGTAATTTTGGCATGGTACTGCCATTCACATTGTACTTCTGGCACAGTGCTGTCATTCATATTGTACTCTGGCATGGTGCTGCCATTCATGTTGTACTTCTGGCACAGTGCTGTCATTCATGTTGTACTTCTGGCATGGTGCTGTCATTCTTTTCTGTGTTTTGCAGCTTGTGCTCATCCCAGCATTTATATTTGTTCAGTTGTCATTTCAAAAGATTTTTAGTGTCTACATTTCACAGTTCCGTGCTTTCCCTGTCAGCTGTTTTCATTTCCGTCAGTTACTGTGGAACTCCAGGTAAAAGTTTACACATTCCATTGAACAACTGTCTAACAGCAGAATACGTTCCTGATCTATGGTTACAAGTTATAGTGATCCTTGTCCTCAAAGGAGGCCTGATAATTATAGATCAACAAGCCTAACATGCAGTCTATGCAAAGTAATGCATGGGGATATTAATAAAAGTCATACAAGGAGATACTGGAGATATAATACTTCTTCACAGCCATTAGTATGGAGTTATTAGAAGATAAAGATGTATTTTAAGCCTCCCACTATTTTTGAGATGGCTACAACAGCATTGTCTGAAGTCCATACTTTACACAAAGCCTGCTAAGACATGGCTAAAACATTCAAAAGATTTCCTTGAAAATGTATTGTTAATATGTTTAGCATGCTAAATGCTAACAGACATTACTCAGTGGGCCAGAAAATGCTTAAATAATAGAATGTAATAAGTCCACTTGGGCAACCTTCTATTGGGCTGCAGGAAAAGGTTCTCTACTGTTAGTGTTAACTTTTATTAACATCATGTATTAAAGGAACTTTGGATCAGTAGCATGCGGAGGACTGCAAACCTAATAATATAATGTTTCTTCAAATTTGGTACTACTATGAGACAGGTAACATAAAACACATACAATAGTAGATTATTTTCAAACATCAAGAAAAAAAGTCATGCCAGATTTGACTGCAGCCTAGATTTAGCACCAACAGTAGATAATATACAGTTTGGATCTCTATGTGGCCATAATGTATATAAAAAAACATGGAGTTGCACAAATGATACCGAAACCCATGTCTAGTAAAAACATGCAATTTATACTTTCTTTACAATTTTCATTAATCTACTCATCTTTGAATATAATAATGCCTCCACTATCCTTGAAAACTAAACATGTCTGTTAATTAGAGAAGGCCCAAACATTCCTAATGAAAAAAAATCACAATTTAAAAAATTAAAGCTATCCAGATAAACTAGAACTGCCACTTTAAAAAAAATACTGTATATAGACTCCTGATGGGCAATGTCTGTTTTGATTTTACAGCATTACTCTGTCCTGTGTAGAGATTATACCTGGAACACATAAAACAAGATACAGACACTAGGACAAGTCATCTCTTAATAAACAGCACGATTAACAGCCCTATGACATGGGATGATTGCATTATACAAATACCCAACATTTGCAATAAAATTCCTAATAGCATTATTGGTTAATATTGGTTGACTTCAACATCTGAGTCAACAAGGAATCTGTAACTCCTTGAAAATAATTCTTCTGTACAGTAGACTCCCTCTTATCTGGTCTCGTTGAGCCCACACCTTAAACTGGAGAAATGAATGGCTGCTTAATCAGAAAAAGCATACAAAATAATATTTAAAGGTTATAAATCAGCTAGCATAACAGGATTTGTGTTAGTATGCATTTTGCTAATGAATATGAAGTCTAAAGCTCAAATGTCTGTCATTATTTAGCCCAGAGGAGGCAGAAGTGTTGTTCTTTTCTGCTGTGTTTTGCTAGGAATTCCACTCTGGCGACCCCTAACCGGGAAAAGCCGAAAGAAGAAGAACAACAAACAATGGCAGAAATTTGATGGCCAGTTGAAGAGAGGCCAGATAAGGGGGCTCTACTTGTATTATCAAGGGATTCAGGTTTGCTTAGATAATTACTTGACCCACCATCTTTGACAATCTCTGGTTTTGGTTTTCCAGCTTGGTGTGTTTACCGTTCACCTAGAGGTGGCGCTGTTACCTTAGTCAGACTACTTATTGGTTAATTTTGCATTGAAGTTCCTCTGGACAGTATTCCCTGAACTTAACCCACTGCAGTGTAGGAGCATTGCATTTTTATCCTTGCAGTGCTTTGTTCTGGTTTGCACCAGTTCCTTGAAGAGTCCAGTATAGGTGACTCAGATGGGCATATTACTCAGCCTTGATTCTTTCACTTGATTTTCTTACCCCTGTAATGTATACCTGCCCTGTCTGGTGACCTACAATCCATGCATATAAGAAGAATGGATGAAGACTGGAGTGCACTTACTGCTAGAGGATAACGTTAGCTTGGATGAGTATCATAACTCTCAACATGCAGACACTGAACATAGATACAAGAGGTACAAAGGAATGCTCCTGCTCCCACCCCAGCCTGACTCACCTCTACTTAACCATATCCTACTTATCTCTCTTCTCTAATTTCTCATAACTCTGATCCCTCTCCTTTACTTCTCCACACCCTACCTACCTTTCTTTTTCAATTTTCACAACTCTGATCCCCACTGTCTAGTTTCCTACCTAATTTTCCAACTACATCTATGCTCCTTACTTCTTCCTTCTATACCTGTAACTTCGCTCTACCTATTATCCGTTAATTTCCCTCTTCTCTGTTTCTTGTTTCCTTTGTAATCTGACTTGAGAAGTTCACTTGTGTAGACTATGTAAATATATATATATATATATATATATATATATATATATATATATATATATACCTTTGATTGCCTTGTAAAAGCATTTTATACTATTATTTCTTTTGTTAGTACATCTCTTATTTCATTGCATACTACAAATGTTATATAGTTTGTAACATTTTGTTGGTGTGTTTCTCTAGTTACTTTATCAGTTGTTTAACCTTGTTGGAACTTTTCTCCCCCGGACTCTACTGAAAAAGGGGTCCTTCGGCCCAAGGGACTATCCTGGTAAGCAAACTGTAAAATAAAAATAAATAAATAAATGCAAAGGCCCATGAAAAGTAGGAACATCCCGCTAAAAAGCTGAACATTGAATACCAAACATCACATAACTCTTCCTGCTTTCAGAAGAAATGTGAGATACTACTTAGAAATACATATACAAAACCAGTGTAGGCAAGGCTCCAGGTTCCAAGTAGTAAAAAAGTTTAATGAGCAACAGAAAAATCCATAAGACACACAAGCGCTTTCACCATAGGCTTCATCAGGTGTGATCAAGAGACATACAAATCACATCCATTTAAATACAAAGTTAAAATCACATGACAAAAATGTTGAGAACTTAACAAACCATAGCATAAGAAATGAACTGTGAATATACTTTGTGTAAAATATGAGACTTAGTAAAAAATGACTAAAAACAATTAAAAATATAAATTTAAACCTATTATTTCTTACGTAATGGTCTAGATTTCAAAGTAGGTCTCAAGGGAATGCAATCATTTAGTCCATGTCCAGCATTAGCTCTCAATTTAATAATCCATTGAGCTTCAAGCTCTTCTGTTTTCAGCCTAACATCACCTCCCCTTTTGCTTTCAAAATTCATACCTATAATCATAAAACTAAAACAATGGGTGGCATCAGTATTCACAATATGTTTTGCCAAAGCCTATGGTGAAAGCGCTTGTGTGTCTTATGGATTTTTCTGTTGCTCATTAAACTTTTTTACTACTTGGAACCTGGAGCCTTGCCTATGCTGGTTTTGTATTTGCATTCTACTTGGTGTGAGTGCAGGCACCTGGATATCTGTGGTGATTGTGTTAACACTTAGAAATACATGTTTAAAAAACAGAGAGTGACAAAACTAATGGAAAAAAATAAGCACATTATGAAAAAGACAGTGCAAAATAATTCTGCCACACATCATTTATTTTTGCTTCAGAAAAAGGGAGTTGTGTGATGTTTGTCCTCTTTCTTTAAATTATTGATACCACTAATATGTTGGTCATGTACTAGACAGCTTCAAAAATCACATGTGATGAGGGAGATTCAAGAAATTTTATATAGGGTTTAATCAAGCCTGAAAATAGGACATACCTCCAAAAATAGTAACATCATGCATACGGACATACCTCCAAAAATAGTAACATCATGCAAAATGGTCAATCAAGCCTGAAAATAAGAACATTCCTCCAAAACAGGGACAGCTGAGAGGCCTGATGAGCACTATGCCTTATATGAATTGGAAAGATCTCATAAGAAGGCTACTCCTTAATCTAAGGAGATTCCCCCTCCGCTAACTGACCAGCAATGCTCTTCTGGTTGGTCAAAAAGCCATGCATCCCATGCTGTCTTTATAGCTATAAACCATTTTCATCCTCTTTTTTCCACTGGCCCTCCCTCTGACCATCGAGCCTAAATCATTTTGTATGTTTATTCCCCCTGATGCATTTGTTCCCCTCAGAAGAAAGGCTCAAGCTATCTGAGACTGTTGCCATCATCCAGGTGAGGGAATTGTTTTTTTCCCCTTTAATCCTTAGAATCCTCTGTATATATATATATGAAGTGTCCAATGATTTAGCATGCAGTAGCATGCGTTATGTATGTACTTGCCTCTGCGCTTGCATTATCAGATGGTCCTGCCTCCCCTGTAGCTATCACCTTTGCATGATTTCAGGTTTCCACCAAGGATTTTTTCATTGCGAATGTAATTTAATACACATGCTACTCTGTCTTCTCTTGTGTCACTCCTCTCCTCCTTCTCTTATCTAGCTCCAACAGGTGCTTCAGCCATTACTCAAACCTGGGTCATCTGGGTTATAGTCAGAGTCTTTATGCAAGTGGAGCTAGCCAGAGAAATGTGAGTGTACTACTCTGTTCTTCATGGATGTGTTTGCATCCATCACTGCACATGTGGTACCCAATGTGCTCCTAAGGGAGAGTAGTGGTCTACCTGATGGTGCTGTGACATGCTGAGATGTGTTTGCTCTGTCTGATTATTATAATTTCAGTATATAAGTTTTAGTACTCACTGCACAGCATGTGGAATCAGCCACTCCTGCCAGGCTACATATTTCTTGTCTGTTGTCCTGGGTTCTGTCCTTTAAAAGACTGACACTTTCTGAGCTGAGTAAGATGATTTTCTGACTCTATTACAGGAGTCATTAGTGACCCCCATGTGTCAAAAACCTGCATTTGATCCAGATGATGTTGAAACTGTTACCTTATCATAAAATATCAATTTACTGGAAGGGTACTTGATAAGATTGCATAAGCACATCTTGATTCTTGTCTGAAGTCCCCCCATCTCCCTCCAGTTTCTGTAATCTATTCATAGTACTGAGATTGCCTGAACTAGGATTGTCAACTTATGGCATTAAATCAGTTATACTATTTAGTTCCGATTCTCTGTTAACTGTCAGTTGCTTTTGCACTACTGCACATGGGACCCTTTTGGAATCACCACAAAACTACTGTTGTCTCTGTCAGGAGAAGTCTATAACTGGTTTGTTTCCTACCTGGCTAGATTCTCACAAAGAACAGTTTCTGGTCTTAATTTTCTTCACTCCTGCTCTCTGGGCTGTGAAGTTCCACCAGATTCTTGTCTTATCCTGTTCTTTCCCTGCATATATTCCTTCCCTGAGTGAGTGATCTGTAATACCATTGGTCTACTGATTATACATAACTCTATCTCTCCTTGCCTTAGGGCTTTGTGTTAATTGTGAATTTCTTAAGAAATGACCTTGACTCTGTCCAGCAATGGATGTGTAGTAACTGACCCAAATGTGGCACAACTAATATGATTATCATGTCAATACACACCACACTTAGACACTCAGATCTGTCTCTGATCTCCTGTATTATTTGTGGAAGTGACAGGGACCATTTGTTTTAAATTGTCATGCCTTTACTACATGAATATTACCTACATTAAGCACCTTATTTCACCCAGTGCCCAGGCTGTGGTTATATAAGCAATGATTTCTGTATGACTTGAATAGTACAAGTCTCCTGTACCTAGAACTTCCAGAAACTGGACTTGCTTACTTGCTGTCTGTACAAACTTCAGTGCCTGGTTCTGAATGGTATTTCACATTATAACCACATTATTCTCGTTCTTCAGAGCCTTTAATGATTTCCTATAAGTTCATAGATAAATACTAGACTATCAGTCTGTGGACTACTTCAAGTCCAGCCAATAACCAGAGGTGAGAATCAAACCCTGTACCTCATATCTGTGAGGTAAATACCTTAACCATTATGCCAAACCCATCCCCCAACATAAATTGTTTTTATAAGTTTTATAAGCCAATTCTGCCTGTTACCATTCTTTTACATACTAAATAAATGTGTCAGTGGAGGTGCAAAATATAAAGAACAAAACACAGAGATTTTTGAAAGGTATAAAAAAGAAACATGGACATGGGAAAGAAAAAGAGATCTGATATGGTGCAATATTTATGCAAATGAAAAAGCCAAACTGACCAATTAAAAAAAGCTGCCCCAAAGACTCTTGAATAAAAATATGGGTAAAGGCATCCAGATATGGAAAATTTCACCATGCGAAAAATAGGAAAACAAATGGGAAAGTAGAAAAGACAATTTATAATGGAAAAGTTAAAGGAATAGAGACTGATGTTATGGATTACCTGCAAAGTGAAGGATTTTGTGTAGAAAATCCAACGCTGGTAATATTACGGCATAATGGAAGAATGAGTCCCCATACTAAGGACAAACAGGTGGAACAGTTAGCATCTGATCACTTAGCACATGATGATGCAAGGGAGCCTTCAGTAGGAAACCAGAACAAAAGTTCAGTTGGAGATGAATAGCAAGGAACTAAGAAATAAAATGCCATCATGGAAGCATCAAATAGAAAAAACTATAAAGCAATTAAGACAAGAAGTGTTATTGTTAGAAGAATAGAGAAGAGCGAACAGATCGACAAAAATATTTAAAAAACAGACTTGGTAAAGGTAATGCACATATCAGAACAGACCAAGCTCTATCACACATTATCATAAATAATAAACTAAAGATATCAGCAGAGACAGAAAAAACATAGAAGATATGCAGATAAATATAAAGAAAAAGTACAAAATAATTGATGACTCAAAAAAGTTTTATTGAAAACTGAAAACAGAACAAAAAGAATAGAAACACCATTAAAAAAGAAAAAAATATACACATTTCAGATATTTATGAAGACCCTGTGGAACATAACAAAGATTCTGAATGTACAGAAAAATTAAAAGAAATAGTAAAGAGTTCAAAGGTACAGGATATAAAATGTGATGAAGTAACAGAGCATATGAAAAAAGAAAAGCTCCTAATTGCAAAACCCACTGTATTTAAGGCTTGTCCACATTTATTTCCTTCTCATCTTATCCTTCTCAGCAGTACTTAACTTCTGGCTAAAAGTATTAACATCTTTATACAAAGATTTAGCACTGAGTAGGAATTACTTAATGAGCATCCCGAACAGACACCGACCTGGTTAACAACAGGAAAAATTATACTCCTCCTTAAGAATGAACCTGTAAGCCATGCTAGAAATTACAGACTAATAAATTGTCTTTCCATAATGTTGAGACTATATACTGGAATATATACGTTTTTAAGAACTTGTTAGTGATTTGTGATGTCATGAATAGTGAATATTTAAGTAAGTGATGTTTTTGTATTGATATTCTGAAGAAGTCTTGTATTAAATGAGACAAAAGCGCTTAGTTTATTCTGGTGTTGCATTCTCTGTGCTGTGAGAGTTTTCTTTGTTATATACTGAAACTGATGCAGACAGAATTTATAGTCATTTAGAAGAAAACTCAGTCATGAAACTAGGACAAAAGGCTAACAAAAGAAAGTCATATAACAAAGAATCATTTGTTGCTAAATAAAGCCATAATTTAGAATTGTAAAAAGGGGAGGATTCTAAGTATGGCATGGATAGATAAAAAAAGCACTTGACAGCATCCCACATTCATGGATAATGGAGTGCTTACAGATGTATAAGTTACACCCTATATTGACCAGTTACATTACAGTGACCATGAAACTGTCTCAAACCACTTTGCAGTTAAGCCATGGCAAGGGGCAAATTACTATCTCAGGGATAAAAATTCAAAGGGGGACATTCCAGGATGATTCCTTGTCACTGCTATTGTTTTATCTTGCCCTTTACCCATTAAGCTGATTACCTAACAAATTAGGTCTTGGTTACAATTTGGCTTCCAGAAAACAACCTTGCTCAAAGACTTCTGATCTACTTTTTTTGTGGACTGTATAGTTCGTCAGATGAAGAGTTGAAGGCACAATTGCAAGTGGTTAAAACTTTCTTAGATGATATAAGAATTACATCTGGTCTTGATAAATGTGCAAAAGCAACATTTAAAGCAGGAAAGTTGCAGTATCAAGAAAATATCAGTCTGGAGACAGGAATGTGTTATAAAAGAACTTGATCAGCAGGAGTGTATAAATATTTGGGAACTGATGAATGAACGGCAATAAAATATGAACAAATGTGAATAAAACTCAGTAAGGAATACTTCAGATGATTAAAATTAATATTGAAAACAGCCTTAGCATCTAGGAATAAAGTCCAAGCTATAAACCAATTTGCTCTTCCTGTTCTTATGAACAGTTTTGAGGTGACTGACTGGCCCCAAAAAGTATTGGATCAGCTGGACAAAAAAAAGAAAAACATGAAAAATGTTTTATGCTTATCAAATGATATATAAAAATCAGTGTATACCAAATTTATATATTCCACCCTGCAACCATTTGAAATATTGGGACCCTGTAGATCGAGTACTGAGACTGAATGGCCAAAAGAGTGGACTTGTATATACCAAGACCGATATGTAGTTTCTCAAAATATTCCCTTTTCTCTGAGGTATATCACTCTTGTAGCTTGTATACATAAATTCAGGGGTGTGGGGGGGACCTGTCCCCACATGCGGGGGGGTGCAGGAGGCTCTTTCCCCCCTTCATGCAAAAAAAAGTTTAATGGAGAAGATCGATTTTTTGAAATCCACTCTTCTCCTGTGTTTCTTTCCTTTTTTTTGACTTGTCTGCACTTGGCATTTTGAGTGCCGACATTTCAATAGGGAGCCATTCCACACTCTGAAGGAGATATGGGCCTCCTAAAAAATTGACTACATGTACAGATCTGTAGTTATGAGACTGCATACATGCCTGCTGACCTCATCAGATCCAAACATAATGAAAGTTTTAAAACATAAGGAGAGGAAGTCTAAGATGACCTCTCTGCTTAGTTTAGCAGAAGCATTCTGGTGTCAAGTGGGAATGGAAATCAAACCATCAGTAGACAAAAATCATACAGCAACTGAATGTGCAAAAACAAAAGAAACAATATAAGGAGAAGGATCAGATGAGAAGAAAAGAAATGTGGAAAAGCCATAAATATAGTGACAAGTATAGAGATATCCTGGAACAACCTCATGTTGATCCGGATTTGACACAAGAATGGTTAAGGAGAGGTGAGTTGCAACTAAAGGATGAAATGTTAATAATGGCAGCCCAGGATAGCAGACTATGTACACTTTGGTTTACAAAGCCCATTCACTACATGGGAGAAACAGACAAATGTAGGTTCTGTGAAAAAGAATTGCAAACATCTGCATATATTGTTGTGGGTGTGATATACTCATGACAAAGGGTCTATAATATATATATATTATACACTGAAAGGCACGATAATGTGGCAAGACTGCTGCATTGAGAACTGTACAAACACTACAATATAGAAGTAGCTAAGAAGCACTGGAAACATGAACCACAAAGCATTATAGAGAATGATGAAGTGTATAGCATATGAGATCACCCATTACCAACAGTTCAAAAAAATAAATAAATGCAAGAAAACCAGATATAGTAGTCCATTCAAGAAGACAAAATTGCTACACACAGTGACTACAGTGTTTTACATACAGAGACACAAAATCATAAAATATTGGGATTTGCAGGCAGAAATGAGACTAATGTGGAAAAAAGATACCCAGACAATTCCAAGAGTGGTTGGAGCAATGGGTCTAACAAAAAATAATCTATAGTTGTATTTTGATATATTACCTGTACATATAACGCCATGTGAATTGCAGAAGAAATCAATTCTGGGCACATTGTGGGTGCTGCAAAGAGCACTTTTGGCTAATATTAAAGACTGAAACAATACTCATTTCATAATCTTTAACTATACCCTGACATAGAAATTGGGCCATTCCCATCATGCTTTTTAGAAACCCAAAAGATTTGGAGAAATTAAACTGTGAGAAACCATAATAACAACATATTTTACCTCTTGTCTTCTCTGTGGTACATCAACTTCTTTAGTCCCACACGAACCAATTTTAGGAAAACTTGAACAGCTTGGGGTAGGATCAGGATCATGGAACTGTATTGCTGCATGACTGAATGGTAGGACACGGAGTTGTGGTTTGAGACAGAAAGTCATGAAAAAGGTTAGTAACAAATGGTGCTCAGCAGAGATCACATCTTGATTCATTACTCTTCAGGGTGCTCATTTCAGACAAATGTTATGGAACAGAGAACTAGATTAGCCTCCTTACTGATGACACAGAGACAGATGCAGCAGTGGATGATGTGGAGAAGTCTAACCAAGGATTACAAAAGGTGACCATGTGGAGTTAAAGTTGGCAGTTGAGGATCACTGCAGACAAATGTGAAATGGGGTTAGAACTGAAGGTAAGAGGGTGCAGGAAAATGATATGGGGATGTTGCTCACATCTGGACTGGTCCAATAGGAGCAAAATTAAAGGGCTGGGACAGCAAAGAATAGTAAAGTGTGGACAGGACACAGAAATGCACACACACACACACACACGCACACACACACACACACACACACACACACACACACACACACACACACACACACACACACACACACACACACACACACACACACACACACACACACACACACACACACACACACACACATGCTACTGTAGAATCCATAGGATAAGAACATCTTCGAGGAGTTCAAAGGAAAGCCACTGGAAAGGTATGTAACATAAAGGGATATGACTGTTAATTAGTGGAAGTAGACCTCTTCTCACAAGGGCAGACGAGACAGAGAAAACATGCTATAGCTGCACAAAACCATGTCAAAGAGATGTAAAGGAATGTTCTGAACAGGAAGGAGAGAGGAAGTAATTGGAACGGGTACCAGACTGCATTAGCTAACTGCTCCCTGGACCTGTAAAAGTACTTTTTCACAGAGAATGTTATGAACACAACAAGGAAGGAATTACCAAAATGGGTAGTGTACAGGAAAGTGGCAAAGTTATTGAAGAGAACATGGGACAGGTGGAAAATCTAGTGAAGTGAAAGTAAGAATGGAAGGGAGTTAAATGTTGAATAGATTTAAAATGTAGCCCACATTTGCTTGTTGTCATTTGTCATTAAGGTGATCTTTAAAATGATGGGATCAGAATTAGACTACTGATTTTCTTGTTGCAGCTGGCAGGAAATATACAAGCATTCTGACTTGTTTGTTGCTTTTTTTTTAGTGGGGCTACAACATAGCACTTCTATTTTTTTTACAGTAGATGTAGGTGCGACTTTAGTATTTTCAGTATTCTGAACACATTTGATTATCTGTTTCAAGGGAAGAAATAAAATAAAGTTTGATATATAATTCCTATCCTTTCCCATTCTATCAGAAATTAGGTAGTCTCATATAAAACAGTGCATGTATTTGCGGCACTTGGATAAGACTAAAAAATGTGAAATGGAAGAGATGAAGGGGGCAGACATGAGGTAAGAAAGGTTGTACTTTGGGTGATGGAAATGCAACTTTTTAATTTTGCAGGTTTTTACCCCAATGCAGGCTGATCATCAGCCCCTTCCCTACCAGTCAGCTTGTTCATTTCCCATTACTACATCTAGAGACGACAAGGAGTGGCTGTGATGCCTGTGCACTTGCCCAGTAATCAAAGAGCCTCAATCCTCACCCCTAGCACCAGTGAGGGTCATGCACATTGTGACGGATAACAAGTACACACAGAGTAAAGTACAATTTCCCTTAAGAGCACACAGAGATCACAGTCAGTCCAGGGCTGTTTTCTCCCTTTCTCTCCAGATCCCTAATAAGACTCCCCACTGGCACAGCTATAGGGTACAGGTCTCGGCCTAGTGGTCATGCTAAAACTTCCAGCACCCTCTCTGTCCATTGAGTGCTTCATGTCCCTGCCCAAATAGCTGACACACACACTTTGAGATATGAGTTATATGCAAACACACAGACACGCCTGGAGAAGGCTGGCACAGGTTCTCCAGCTATGCCCCCTTCTCTTCCCAGGCTATAAGGTAGAAATCACCTCCACCAACCACTAATATCAGCTACTAATAAGCCCCTTACCAAAGGGTGTCTAATTTTAGTGTGCAATATTATTATTATCCACTTAGTAAGCATGACGAGCAGCAAGGCATATTGGAGTGGCTTGGACAGTATCACTATATACATGCAATGTACTCAAGAGCTTAAATTATCCACAAAGCAGCCACAGTTGAAAGGTTTCAAAATATTTAATAATAAATAATAAAAACACAAGACAAATCTCCTCAATTCAACACAGTGCTAGTCAAGAGTTCAGACACAGAAACTTTAAAACAATACTGTAGGATAGTCTGACATAAATATAGAAAACAGCTAGTCTAATCTTATTACTTTCTATCCATTTCTAAGAGAAATACTAAAGTCTAAGATCCTACTTACATACAGAGCAAGCAAGTGCTGGTGATGTTGTCAGTTCTGAAGACAAATGCAAAATGCTCTGATTCTCTCTTTCAGAGAAAGTCTTGATAATACATCACTGATGACTTATTTTAGATTACATCATTCTTAACAGTTCTTATTTAGCTTCCCAGGCTAACAGAAACTCCAAATTTACATTTCTTTTTGTAATGTGCACCTGCAGGAAGCCACAGCAATAAAAGACATTATATATGTAAAATCTAGCAATTAACTCTGGTCTCAAAACAATATAAATAATTTGCTGGTCCAGACATCATGGCTCCGAGTTTGAGATCAGTCATACGATGCTTGACTTATCAGCTTTCTTCCAGCAGAGTGCACTGTGGTTACATCTTTGAAGCTCAGTACAACCTATAGTTTAAATAAAACATATAGTTCTCTTTTACATTCGTAAAACCAGCCTGTGGATTATATTAATATCTACAAATCACATAGAATTATTTACAAGATTCTATCTGGCTGAGATGGCAGCCTTTCCGTTTTTCACAGTGGCCATCATTTAGACAGCCATCAGGGTTGAATTGAGGGTTGTTCTGTTTGCCTGCAGCTCCTGCACACACTCAGTTCATGAGGGAAGGGGGCCATGCAATGGGATGACTGCACTGTTCACCCCCTCCCTTCTACAATAGGTGTTACCCACAGGCAACCCTGCCCTACAGTCCTTGAGCAGAGTGGTGGTTTCCCTGGTCTCCACCATAGAAGTTGCACCACCCTGTGTGCTCACTGACCACTTCCTTCCATTCCTCCCATTCCAGTAGAAGAGAGTTGTCTGCATTTCCTCATTTCTTCTGTCCCTGCCTGACTATTCCAGTGCCAGGGCTGCTAATGTAACCTTGATGAGCTGGGTCACAGTCAGGGCTTTATCCCTCTGCATTATAAAGCTAGAGAGTGCTGGTATGACTTGTAGTTAGGGAAACATGCCAAAGTGCCAAGCATGTGTCTGTTGTATTTATTTTTACAGTTAAAATGTTTTTAATATTACGTGCTTTATATTACATTCTTTTGACATGAAGACATATATCAGCCTATCACCCTTTTGCACAGATCTCTACATAGGTGCATTTAAACACAACATAGGCTTCAGAAATCATAGAAGTTGGCCAGAAACAGTGAAACCTTGTGCATTTATACAGCATATGCCATTTACCAGACTTTAGCGTAGTTAATGATAGGAAATTTACGCATGAATTTAGTTCAGTAATTTAACTGTTCAAGTGCTGACATGTAGCTATAACTTTATGAAAATCAATGCATCTAAATGTATTTATTTATTTGCAGTTTGATAACTGGGTAAGTAGATTGGTCACCAAATCCTTTCCAGCCATGACCTGGGCCCATTGGTCTCTATAAAAAATACAATGTCACCAAAACAAAGAAATACATTCGGTACAAAATTAACACCAAACAAATACATTATACACTCTTACAGATACATTATACAATAACTTTTGGTGAGCGAAACCAACAAGGATAAAAGGAGTACAGACAGTTTAACACGAAAGTCATAAGTCATGGGATTACAGTGAGTGAGGGTATGTGGTGGTGTTATGAAATCAATGAAAGCTGCGACATTGAAGTAGAGATTCTCTATCCATTGTCACAGAATCAAGAAAAGGAAGCTTCTGTAAGGAGATTTAACTTTGTTTTAAAGGAGGCTACATTTTCCTGCTTTCCTACTTCTACTGGAAAGTGGTTTCTTGTAGGGGAACCAAGTTTAGAGAGAGACTTTTTACCAGTGGCTATTTTGAATCCTGGTCGAGTAAGTGTAATAATGTCATCATGATAATTTCTGAGGGCATAGGTTCATTGTCTAATAAGATGTTTTCTTTTTAACGGTTGATATTTTTCTTACTTGATTATTTTGAAGAGCAAAGAGCATAGGTGAAGAGCTATTCTATTATTCATTGGGTGCTATCGTAAGCATTTCATTTCACAGTTGTGGGTCCTGACATCTACAAGCAAGGCAAACATGTATGTTTTATTTTGATGAACTGTAATTTGTGAGTATTAGAACTAGAGTCTAGTGATATCAGAGGAAGGTTATATTCTAGTTTGGGGAGAAGGACATTTTTGGGAATGTCAGTATTGACTGAGGGTGAGAGAAGGTATAAAATCTTATAACATAATTTAAGTTGCTCTACTATTTACTGGGAAATATCCGAAACATTTCATTTCACAGTGCTGAGTCCTAACATCTGCAAGCAGGACAAACCTGCATGTTTTATTTTAGCGAACTGTAATTTGTGAGTATTAGAAATAGAGTCTAGTGATATTAGAGGAAAGTTATATTCTAGTTTGGGGAGAAGGACATTTTTGGCAATGTCAGTATGGACTGAGGGTAAGAGAAGGTATAAAATATTATAGCATAATTTCAGTTGGTTAAGTGTTTTGTTGATAACATTATTAGTGTGTTTTGCGAAGGATAGAGTGGTGTAACTTCAGCCATAGGTATCTTTGTTTGGTTACATTTGTAGGAGGGATGCCATTGTTTTCTTTTATACTGAGTGGAATAAGGTTTCTCAATCAATGGTCTGAAGCAAAAAACGTGAAAATAGACTTTTTTGTATTTATTACAAGTATGTTGTTATGGGTCCAGTTGCATAGTAAGGACAAGATGCTTTTCAATTTATGTTTGTGATCTTGGACACTATTAGATTCCAGGAGGAAAAGGGTCATCTGCATGCATAATTAAAATTAAACTACCGAGGTCAAGTAAAAGGTCGTTAATAAAAGGAAGAATATGAGAGGACTGAGAACAGAACCTTATGGCATAGCTGTAGTTTCAGAGAAAGAGTTATAAAAGATCTGGAAGGTTCTATGTAACTGCTAGCTTCTAAACTACTTTAGAATATTGCTGTCAAAATTCAATTTTTTAAGCTTTTGAAGACGTTTGGTATGATTCACTCTCTCACAGGTCCTTGTCATGTTAATAAAAAAGGTTATCTGTAAGGAGACTGACATTTAAGTTCCTGAAAATGGAATAATTTACAATGACAAGTGCTGTGATCATACTAAATACGGTACTAAAGCCATGCTGTTCACCACATTGAAGACCATATTTATTAATATCAAAGAGCTGTTTAGAAATTATTTTTTCAAATGTTTTATAAGCGGACATAAATTAGCAATCAGTCTGTTGTCTTTGTTCTCTGAATGTTGGAAAGGAGCAGGAAAGCCTCCAGATAGAAGGGACAGGTTCCCTGTATGTAAGTGGCTTTTTAACAGAAATGGATTCTATTTTAAGGAAGGAAGGCAAAGATTGCTGAATTTAGCACCTGATGATTTAATAATTCTAGGTTTCCTTGACTATATTTTTTTAAAGGAAAAGGTTGGGGGGATGGGGGGCAAAATGATAGTAGAGAGTTTAGCTGTGAGAGGCATTCAGGGATAGTAGAAGAAAATGAAAGGGAAGGGGGTTGTGCAGGGAATGAACTGATCATATCATTGAGGGATGAGATTACAATTGTTTATAGTTTGTGGCAAACTCTTTCTTTTTATTGGGAGGGGGGTTTAAATCACAACAGGATACAATACCATAGTAGTTGGAAGGTTATGTATGTTCCTCATTATTAAGATGCTTTGAAGACTTTAAATACTGTTTTGGTAACTTAGCATGAAATAAACATGTTTATGTAACAGGGACTATGTTACACAGACTTTCTTTTAAGTTTCTCAATGATTGTCTAGCAAACGCTTAGAGTTTTATAAGATATTTCCACCTGCTATTGTAACCAGGATGCTAACAATTTCCATTGTAACTTAATATATACTTCAAAACAAAAATGTTTTCCACAAAATGCTTTATACCATTTCTCATTCCCATATGTTTTATCTTTGCAGGTTGTAAACAGCAAACAGTAGAGGGCAGAATGTTATGGCTATGAACTTCTGTGATTCTCTTTTCTATAATGGTGGGCCTGAATCCTTCAGCTTACATTTCCGTACGGTTTCTGATACATTATTTGATTCAACCAAGTGTCCAGATTGTTCCTGAAAAGATAAAGTTGTGTCCAGCAGTGTTTATTATGTTAATAATTAAAAAAATCCCTTTGCAGTAAATACATAATGCAGAGTATATGGTCTGTGGCAAATAATTTCCCCATATTTAAAACTATAAATAAATGAATAAAAAAATACTGGAATGTATTCCGAGCTGCATTATATGTATTGCATAGCTTTTAAACTGAATTCTGTAGAAGAGGTCTAGTATTTTTTTACCAGAGATGAAATCTTCCAAGTGTGAAATCTTTCCTTGACAGTGTGTGTGTTTTAATAACATTCCTGCTTTGAATTACTCTAAGCAGTTTCCAACCGAAAGTTACAGGTACAATTCATTCAGTGATAGACCCCCTTAGATATTGTTGTATCTATTTTATGTATACCCACTGAACAGATTGTTTATTATATGTATTTACATTAGAAAGACCTGCAATAACAGAAGGATGATAACCGTGGCAACATTTCTAAAACTTGCACAAAGGCTAATGAAACACAGTTGTCAAATGCAAAGCCTTCATCAGCAAAATAACAAAACTTAAGCAGAGGCAGAAAGATCCTCTAGTAGTTATCAGGCTCAAAACAGAAGTCACCATAAGTGTAAACAGCAAGACTGAGCATAACTGAAGTGATGTCCAAAGGTATTGCTGCCTACACAATTAGCATGATGGAATAACTGATTTCCAACATTTTTCTTCCATATGCTTCCAGATGGAAAAAAAAAATACAATCAACCAGCTAAACAAAAACTATACTAGAGCCATACCTCAATGTTAATTAATAAAACAAAACAAAAGAAAAGAAATGAATGTGAAAACAAAAAAGCAGAATGGGCAATCATACAAGAGCCAATCATCACATAAAGTACAGGGTTTGACTCACCTTTAGAAGGGAAATTATCTAAGTTTAAAAATGGCCCACAGAGGAAGTTAGCCTAGTAACTGCCTATGACTAAAACAACCCAATTGATCCCCATGGACATAAACCAATCATGGGTGATCATCATTCAGCAGCCAACAGGATTTTTCTTCTTAGCAGTATTTTCCATTACCCATCAATGGCTAACATCCTCCCTACAGTGTTAGCCCAGTGATACAAATGTGCTTTCATTCATTTGTAATGCTTACTTGCTACTTGGCAAGATTAGGGCTTTCCCATTTCTTGGACAATGTATGTATCTCCTCAACTCATTTAGGTGGGCCACCATCATAGTTATGTAGTGAACCCAACCACCAACCTTCCCTCCATGATGTATGAGTAGGAATTGTCTGATTTATTCCACTTCCTCTTTCACCAATTGATTCCTTCACTGCCATGGAAGCTACTCTTACCTAGCTTGTCTGGGTCATAGTCAAGGCTTTATCCTTCTGTCCCATGGAGCATTCTGTCCTGGTGTGGTTATTGATTATTATGTAGACCTGTTGAAGTACAGTACAATACTCTCAAATATATGTGGAAGACTCCCTCAGATGTCCATTGCTGCATGGCATCAAAAAGAAAATCCCACCCTTACTTATTGCTTGCTTTGCTGGTACCCAACAACTGAGCCAATACTGGAGTCAGTGGATTATTAAATGTTTAGAGGGCTGTCAGCATCAGCCAACAATGGTCTGTCACCAGCCTGAAACATTATTATTCCTACTGGCTAAGAATTTGGTGAGACATCTGGAGTCTAAGTTCAGTGGTGAAATTGGTCTAAAGTTTTCTGGCTGATGTGGAGAAAAAAGCTGACATAGATAATATAATCAAGGAAAGAAGCATTGCAAATTCTAATGCCTCTTTCAGTAATTCCATTAAAATAGGATAACATGTGAAAGGAGTACAATATCATGTTACTGTTATCAGTAGCACACTATCCTCATAGGTACAGTGTTACTACACAGCTGCACATTATCCTAGTAGGTACAGTGTTACTACATAAAAGCACATTATCTTAGTAGGTACAATGTTACTACACAGCTGCACATTATCCTCATAGGTACAGTGCTACTACATAAAACCACATTATCCTAGTAGGTACAGTGTTACTACACAGCTGCACATTATCCTTGTCGGTACAGTGTTACTACATAAAAGCACATTATCCTAGCAGGTACAGTGCTACTACACAGCTACACATTATCCTAGTAGGTACAGTGTTACTACACAGCTGCACATTATCCTAGTAGATACAGTGTTACTACATAAAAGCACATTATCCTTGTAGGTACAGTATTACTACATAAAAGCAGATTATCCTAGTAGGTACAATGTTACTACACAGCTGCACATTATCCTCGTAGGTACAGGATTACTACATAAAAGCACATTATCCTAGTAGGTACAGTGTTACTACACAGCTGCACATTATCCTCATCAGTACAGTGTTACTACAGAAAAGCATATTATCCTCATAGGTACAGTGTTACTACACAGCTGCCCATTATCCTCGTAGGTACAGTATTACTACATAAAAGCACATTATCCTAGTAGGTACAGTGTTACTACACAGCTGCACATTATCCTCATCAGTACAGTGTTACTACATAAAAGCACATTATCCTAGTAGGTACAGTGTTACTACACAGCTGCACATTATCCTCGTAGGTACAGTGTTGCTACATAAAAGCACATTATCCTCATAGGTACAGTGCTACTACACAGCTGCACATTATCCTAGCAGGTACAGTGTTATTACACAGCTTCACATTATCCTTGTAGGTACAGTGTTACTACATAAAAGCACATTATCCACATAGGTACAGTGTTACTACATAAAAGCACATTATCCTTGTAGGTACAATGTTACTACACAGCTGCACATTATCCTAGTAGGTACAGTGTTTTTACACAGCAGCACATTATCCTATCAGATATAGTGTTATTACTCAGCAGCGTGTTATCCTAGTAGGTAGTTCATGACCATAGTAGGTATAGTATTACTTCACATGACACATTATCCTAGTAGATACCGTGTTATTCCTCAGTAACACTTTATCATAGTAGGTGCAGTGTTAGAACTTAGCAGCTGATTATTCTGGCTGGTACAGTGTTACCACTGAGCAGCACATTATTCTAGTAGGTATAATGTTACTACTCAACAGTACAATATTCTAGTAAGTATAGTGTTATTACTCAGTAACACATTATCATAGTAGGTACATTATTATCTCTCACCAGCAGGTGATTCTATTCGATATAATGTTATCATTTAGCAGTTAGATTACTCAGCAACACATTATCCTGGCAGCAGATTATTCTATTAGATACAGTGTTACTACAAAGCAGAACATTATTCTAGCAGATATAGTGTTATTACTCAACAGCGTGTTATCTTAGTAAGTAGCACATTATTCTATTAGGCACATTGTTGCTACATAGTAGCACATTATCCTAGTAAGTTCATTGCTACTATTCAATAGCACATTATCCTAGTAGGTACAATATTATTACTCAGCAGCACATTATCCGAGTTGATACAATAATAATACTCAGCAGCACATTATCCTAGCAGGTACAGTATTATTACTCTACAACACCTTTGTTATGTCTTTTTCCCCTCCTACATCAATACCATACCATTCTTTTCCACTTAGAGTCTGTGAAGCAAACTGCAGCTCTCACTTGAAA
This sequence comes from Protopterus annectens, assembly GCF_019279795.1. NCBI lineage: Eukaryota > Metazoa > Chordata > Ceratodontiformes > Protopteridae > Protopterus > Protopterus annectens. Next base: position 1,384,265,098 of record NC_056744.1, on the reverse strand, counting down.
AAAAATGAAAAAATCAAAACAGGAAGCTTTATTTGAAGTGCATCAGTAAAAAAATGTAGTATATAACTTTTATTTTATTTTTACATTTGTAAACTGGGTTAGTCCGACTTGGCCCAGAGAGCCCTTTTTCAGAGGAGATCAGAGGAGAAAAGCTCCAGGAAAGTAATTAAAAAATAAGAAAAACCTAAAAATTCAAGTTGTAAGATACTTAACAGTACCAAAACAGAAAGAAATATACAGTACAAATATATGCAAGGCAAAAGTACAGTATTTTCATAATGCAGTAACAATATGATTGAGAAATTTAGTCAGCATTAAGTTATTTACAAGGAATGTAGTAATGCCTAAAATAAAAAAAAATTCAGAGTAACATCATGGCATACTAGAACAAAGTTGCATTTAATAGCATAGGTACTAGCTGCAGAGACAGTAATGTATGTAGACAGTTTAGGTAGATGCCAGGCAGATATGTTAACTGAGAGAAGAAGAAAAATGAATTAGGTAATTTACTGACAAGTACAGATCCATGCATGTTGGAAATTAACTTTTAGTTGTTTTTTGAATTCACCACTTTTAGTAGTGGAAAGAAGGGACAATGGAAGTTTGTTCCATGAGTATGCAATTGAATGACTGCAAAGTATTTTTACAATATTTTTGTTTGGCTTGGTCACCTGCAGAATGTTTTTTTTTTTTTTTTGTGGTTCTGAGGTCACAATTGCGTGTGTAGGGTGTAATTATGGATGTAAGGGTAGGGCAAGAGTTGGGACTATTTAGGATGCTGTGTGAAATTTGTAGTTGTGATATTTGAAGCATGTGGGGGATCTCAGGCCATCTTAAGCTCTTCAGGGATATACAGTGATGGGATTTATAGCTATTACTGGCTACAAATTTTGCTATCTTGTTATAGATGGCTTCTAGTTTGGTAACTTGTGCATAGACAATACCATGTGGGCTTGACTTTCTTCCACAAGATCAACAGAGCTGCAGAAAATAAATAGGGCACCACTACATCCTTTCACAGTAAAAGTCCAGGCAATATATATATATATATATATATATATATATATATATATATGTGTGTGTGTGTGTGTGTGTATGTGTGTGTATATATATATATATATATATATATATATATATATATATATATATATATATATATATATATATATATATATATATATATATATATATATATATATATACTACATAACAAAAAGACTGGGGTACCATAAGCAAAACCATCAATAAATAAATTATACTTCAAAATATCCTCTTACAAACCCGTTATAGTATAATGTAATTCAGTGATAATAAATGCACATAAAGAAGTTATACATACTAATGTGCTAGTTGTATTCGTAGTATATGCAATATACACAAGGAAATTCACACAGGCCTTGTCCTATAGCAGCATTTTGGGGTGAAATATTTAACATCCAAAGGTTAATGCTACTGTACAAATAAGTATCCAAAAGCTGGAAAATCATTAGACATCCTTATTGAACATCCCATTAATTTGACTGGTGCTGGTCAGGGACAAATTTGTTAGCTCATATTAATATATACAGATACAAAAATGCAAGGTGAATTACACTTAGTTCAGAAGATAAAATATATCAAACTGTTGACAGTAGCTTATTATGGAAATCACTTGCCTCATTCTTTGAAACAAAATCATCAGTCAGACAGTATCAGCCTACAAAGATGATTAAGGTATTTTAAGGCTTGATTCTGTTCAGGCATTCACCCCAAAAACTTACTCTCAAACATCTTCCTGGGATGGGAGGATACAGTGTAACCATATCATAGCACACCAGTGTCTCTGAGTGAATTCATTTACCACATTTGCTCACCCATCTCACCCAAGCCCCTATATTATTGTTAAAGCTCAAACGTGGGTCTCACAGGAAATGCAAGAGCTGTCTATGAGTAGGAACCCCATTTCTTTTCAGTTTTAAATATTGTGAGATACATTGACTGTTCATCCATGAAACCAATTGTTCAATTATTACTACACCACTGGATGACATACCAAGTCTAATACCTTGAAAGGGCATATGACATGCTACCCACTTTGGTCTACCTCCATCTTGAGATCTGAATTAACCCAAATATGGAATTGAAGACACAGTAGGATGATTGTTCCATACTCCTACAAGCACCATCATTTGGACCAAGTTAGCATAGTGTACTGTCCTATGAAAGAAAAAAACAGGGAGGACATACATAATTTTTAGTCACACTTTATAATGTAAACAATGTGCTCGTGCATATATGTATTTTATATTACAATCTGGCTCAAGTTTATGGAAAGCCAGTGCTGCCAATAGTTTGCATAGAAACCTCAGTTTCTTACATTAGCCCCTTCCACATTTTGTTTGAAAAACATAACTGCACACATCGCTTTGATTAGACCCATCACTGAGTACAATGTCCCCTTTGGGATGTACTCTACTAAGCATATCAAGCAATTGGAAAGGCCTCATAAATTTGTAACTAGTGGGGCCAGGAGCCTAAATGGTCTGAATTACAAGGAAAGACTGGAGGCTTTATCTCTATAAAAAACTCCTTAGAGAATACATGTGTCTTACTTATATGGCTATATGGGATCCAGTAGCCAAAAACTCTTATACCACAGTAAATCAAATGGTCCAACTAATACTAGAACCAGAGATCTAAACCTACACCAACAAATACAAAGAAAAAGAGAAGGAATAGATTTGTCATGCAATACCCACCACTTCTCTGGAATAAACTTCATCTTCAAGTTAAGCAGTATGACACACTGTCTGACATTAAAAAGGTGTTGGAGAAATAAATGGATATTCATAAACTCATGCCAGTATGACTGCCCTAGCCCTTTCTTATAAGGAAAACAGACCTAAATGTAAGTCCTGACCAAGCAAAAATGGTTTTAAGGCTCAATTGTCTTGAAACTCCTAAGATTCTATGATCCAATGAGCAAGATAAAGTGAATACTTTAACTCCCTAATTTTAAGTTAGTTAATGGATTAGTAGAACTTTGAATCATTAAGCTGAGACCTTCATGTCAAAAGTTAGACAATGGGACAGCATCCTGACTTTTTATAGCTCTGATGTTGACTCAAGTGTCTCTGAAACTATAGATGCACAATTTGGCTTAATGAGATACCATGAAATATCAAGTGTGCATTCATCATTCTGTGGCGCTTCAACATTGCAGTCCTTTTTTTCTTAGAGTTGTTTCTCCAGAATTGTATATATTTTTATTTATTTGTATTTATTGCATTTATTATTTGTTGACCAGATTAGTCTCACTAGGCCAGTGGCCTTTTTCCAGAGAGGAGACATGAGGTGGTATTTGTACTACTAAGAGAAATCTGGCCACGACTATAAGGAACTTCTCCTAGTCTACTCAATAGATGCTGAGGGATCTTTTACATCCAACAGAGCTACCACCAAATCAAGCAGATGGGGTCTCGGTTAACATCTCATCCAAAGGATGAAATATTGTCATTCACTCTGGCTCTCAGCTGATCACTATGCCCTCTATAAGTCATACCTGTATTTGCTCCATTAATACATACCGGGGATGCACTTGGGATCTCCTCCAGTCATATCTTGAAGGTACACTGTGTCTGATTCTTAGAATGACATCTTCTTTGCATATTTATCATGCTTAAATGTTTTTAGGTACTGTTTATGTATCACAGAAACATCTAGATTCAGTTTAATTAGGTTAAGTCTTGTTTTATCCCATGAAAAAGATCAGCACCACCAAAAAAGATGCTGTTGAAATGAAATAAATCCTTTATTTTCAAAAGGGCAATATCCAAAAGATAAAATGTTATACTGGTTTCAGTACTGAAAGTACCTTACTTGGTAACAGTTTTTATCACTGGTAAGTTACCTGTTTAAATATTAGAAACAATGGTTCCAAATTTAATCAAAATATATTCTTAATTCAGGGGTGTAAAGGCTTATTGCTAACAAAAGAAAGATATAAATTGGATTGTAAATTTAGGCGCATTGTTTAAACTTGATTTGAATGAATATTGGTAAAAATTTCAAAATATCTGTATTTATATATGTTATTAGTCAATGATGCCTTTAAGAATATATTTTGATTAGATTTGGCACCATTGTTTTTTGATAAAAACTGTGACTGAAAAATGTACCTTCAGTACCAAAACCAGCGTAATGTTTATCCTTTGGATATTGCTGCTTCGAAAATAAAGGATTTATTAATTTTAACAGCATCTTTTTGGTAGTGCTGATTTTTTTTTTTTTGGTGTAATTTCACTTTCTGGAATTTGGGCACACATCTCTGTGGATGAGTTGTGTGTTTTTTCTCATTTTAGCATGCCTGTTCAGGTATATGTTTGATGACATATGTCCAGTTGCACAGATAGGTGTGGTTCTTTAATGTACCTGGAATAACAAAACTCTTTCATATCCAGTGCTGAATTTCTATATCTCAGTTTTGAATGTTGAATATACCTTTCTACTAAACCACTGTTTGCAGTTTTATCACATACAGTCATGCAGTGGATTATTCTATTTCATTTAATGAAAAGATGGAATGGTTGTCATGTGAACTGAGCACCCTTATCGGTGACTGTATGTTATTGTAATCCATAAGCATGAACTAATGCCTTTGCCTACTTATTACAGCTTACAGCTTGTACTATAATCTTATTCATGACTGCGGTAGTGGTGCTGCTGTAGGGTTGTCGCCTCACAGTAAGACATTGTCCTGTTCGATTCTCAGCCAGAGCGTCTTCTGTGTGGAGACATGCATGAATGGGCGTACCTTCGTTGAACGTTGTGCGTCAAAGCTGGCAACTCGGCACGTAAAAATGTACTGCCAGTCATTAGTGGACCGGAGTTCCGCTGTGGTGACCCCTAACCGGGAAAAGCCGAAAGACACAACATCTATAATCTTATTCATGTGAAGCACTTCCAGCCATTTCAGATATGCATCCACCATGGTCATGAGTACTGTGTTCAAGAATGTACCTGTAAAAACAATATGCACTCCTTTCCAACACTGAAATTCCTCTGAAGGCACTTTGCATTTTCTGATCCATCTCACATGCTACACACTCTTTGTGTCCATACTCAGGCCTTATAATCTAGCTTTAACCACCACACCTGCTTCCTTACTGGGGTATTTGTTTTATTTTCAGAGTACAGTAAATGCAACAAACAATTCTTCCAATACTGCTTTTCTCTTTCTTAGTTCTCACAGAATAAGAACTCTTGATCCCCAGATGATTCAGCCTTTCTCTCTGATAATTCAGTTCTTCTCTTATACTTTTAAGTTCTCTTCTGTTCTGTCTGGCCAACCTACTGAGTAATTCCTTGTCATTTTTTGTCATTTTTGCTATTTTTTTAGATTTTAATCCCATAAACGCTGTAGAACATAAGCCCATCACATGTGGAGTTCGAAAACAATATTTTTAATACTAAATATAATAGAACCTACTCTTTACCCATTTTCCTCTTTGTACAAGTAGACCTTACGACAACCAGTTATAACATACAAACAGTTGAATTTATACATTTCCCCAGCACTTAATCTTTTAAAGTATCCTCACAAATTTATCCAACTTAAAGAAACCCTTTAAAACTTCCACCTGTTTAACAAAAAGTCATGATAAATGTTACATGTTGTTAAAAATACTATCAGATTTGTAGACTATATTAATAGCACTAAATGTGACCAAACACATTGAACATATCATGCTCTGTTTTTCAAAACACATATCAATGAAATACCAGATGTTACAGTACCATTCATCCTAAGTTGCAAAAAAAGTTCTCCAATCTTTAAAATATTCCTCCAGTCACCCTCACATGCAGGAACCTACACCCTTTCTAAGAAAAAAAGAAAAAGATTGAAAATGACTGCAACTCAAAGAATGAGATACAAGTGTGCTCATGTCATACTGCTTCCTTATATTATACTAATGTTGATAGAACCTTTTATGACGATAAATGGAATTGCATATGTTACAACATGCCAAATATACTGTTCTAGTTGGGCATGTCTACTTCCTTCAATTCTACATTTTTGCACCATGGAGAAAATCGGGTCTGACTCATCTGTATTTATTTATATAAGGGCATTATTTACAATGCCCACATTTGCTAATTTCAAAAAAATACTTTATTATCATGTGATTCCTTCTTCTTTTCTCAAATATTTTGTTTATATATAGTTTCCTCTTAAAAATAATATTGGCAGGGATCATTCCAGATATCCTGGATGTCTCTGTGTACTTAGAAATATACTAATTTCTATTAATTATATCTCTAATAATAGGAGTGTTGATTAAGCAATGTACTATAAAGGAATTCGGATAACATGTGATGTCTGTATTCTTCTTTTGACTTTAATTTATTTGAATACCATATTTAATAATCAGACCATATTTGTTATGTTTCTCCTCAGTCACCCTCTCAAAGGTTGATCTTACTAAGTCTCTAGGAAGCCTCTCTCCAAAAACATACCCTTCAATGTTTCCACCTCAAAATGAAGGTTTTCATCATCAGATATTAACTTGGACAACCTTATAAATTCACTTCAAACTAAACCCATATTTTGGTGAATATAGTGGCAATTGGAGAAATGTCAAAAACTGTTAGTGAGTTTAGGTTTCCTGTACATACATGTGCTGATACCACTTTGGTAGTCTTTTTTCACTAGGACATCTAGATAACAAATTGCATTCATGTTCATTTGATAAGCAAACCTCAAAAGTGTGACATATTATCTGAACAATGTATAACTTAATCACATTCAAACCTACATTCTTTACATATAATAAATATGTCATCCAGAAACCTAAAATAAAATGCATATTTATTAAACAATGTACTTTAGAATACCATTTTGTTTTCCTATCTCAAAAGCATGGTGTTGGTGAAACAAGGGGGTGCACACAGCACCCATCTCTGCACCCTGTATCTGTCTTTAGTACCCCTTTCAAAATAATTGAAATTATTGAGTGGCATCAATTCCATCATTTCCATAATCATTTTAACTTCTAATCATTGGAATATAATACTGTCTCATAAAACCACTTTAACCCAGTTTTATGGGGACTCACTGAAAATAAACTCTTCACATCTAAGGCAATGAAACCTTTAATGCATCTTAACTTATCTAGCAAATTCCATGCATCCCTTAAAATGTGATTACAGTTTTAAAAGTCATCCTTTAACATACAATGAAAAAAAATTCTCTATCGGCTCGATTTTAGACCTGCTCGCCAAACCAACAGGTCTCACGAAAGGGTCATGCAAGTTTGAATGAACTTTCATATTCAATAATACTTTGAATAATAGAATACTCACCTTTTAAATATTTTAAGTTTCAACACAAATATCATTATTCCAGATTAAATTATTCAAGTAAATATCTATTTTTGGAAGGTAACATAAATCTCATTCTTAGAAACAGGTTCATAAGTCTCACCATCTGGAAGCAAAGTCATCATTTTTCTCACACAGGTCATAGCATAAACCATGGGTTCTTATTGTTCATAAATTCATCTGGAATCATTCTTTCATCATCAGAAATATTTAAAAAATGGGACGTTTCTCCTCCCAACTCACTGTGTAAATCATTTTCACATATTTTTTTTTTCAAAAACATTTATAATGGGATGCGGTGGTGGATTAAATACAATCTTCCTCCTTTCTTGACTATTATATTTTATAAGTACATTTATAAACTGTTTTATACTTTAGGTCACTTTAGCTGCAGTTTCTTGGTAGTGGTGATGGGACCCTGAAGAACATCTGCATTGTCATGTCCTTTTGACATGGTATACTCAACCTAATAACCATACGATGAAAAGATTATTGGCTGTATCTGGATATGTGCTATTGCCAGGGAGGGCAAACTCTTATGCTCACCAAACAATGTCAACAACAGTTTATGGTCAATAACTAGCTTATAGCAATGAAATTTATTTACTCAAAAAAATCAAAGCTAGATCTTTGTTTTTCAATCTGTGAATACTTTTTGACTGTTGGACAAAATATTTTTCATGCCTAATTAATAGGTTTATCTTCAGCTGTGGGAATATCAGGTTGAATCATAGTTCCAGGTTCATATGCAGATGAACCAGAAGATAGTGCATGTGGCAAGTCATAATGTACCAATGCCTTATTACATGTTACTAATTCTTTGCAATTCATAGGTACATAGATTAGTACTAGGCTAACTGCTCTTGTGGGCCATGTTAAACCTAGCCAGTTACCCCATATGAGAATCAAACCCTGCACCTTGTGTTTGTAAGGTAAGGACCTTAACCATTATGCCAACCTCCCACCTGTTAAAACCATTATTTAAATTATCCTCAGGAAAATCTTTTTAATTGATACTTGAAGCGCTACCAAATTTAACTTTCTTTGGTGCCATTTTAAGCCTAGCCAATAACCTGAAGGTAGGCTCAAACTCTGTGCTTTGTGCTTATCAGGTGAAGACCTTAAACATTATACTAAACCCACCCACCTCTTTAATGCATGCTATTTTTGGTGCTTTCTGTATATAAGACTGAAATACGATTGCTTGAAAACTATTTTGGTTATTAAAAGCAACTGAAATAGCTAAATAACATTAAACATAATAACACAGATTGCAAACAATTTTGCAGAGGAAAACCTTCTTGTACCCCTCACAGGTGCAGTGGAAACCCCTGTCTCCCCTAAATGTATGTATAGCAACTCTATAGCTGCACAAAATTGGGGAAGGGAGAAACTCCCCAAAACAGTGGACAATGGAATTGTGCAACCACTGTTTTTGGTATAACATGATCAAGTAAGTGATTTCCAAAGAAGCAGCCATTGAGGAAGCACAGAACAGCCATTTATTTATTTGTTTGTTTGTTTAAATTTGTTAACATGGGTAGAGCACTGATTACTAATGACCAATATCAGTCTCAGCCCAGGAAAGCATGTCAGTTTGACAATTTTAGAGATATATTTCAAAAGATAAAGAATAATTAATTATACATTGTTGAGAATATATTACAGAAATTATGTACAGTAATAGACATATACATATATGCGATTTCTGTAGATTCATATAAATAAAATTGACAGGTTTATAAAACATGAATTGCATTGTCACATACAGTTATATACAAATTATCTTTTTTAACCGAGGGTTATATAGATACCAGAATTCTTTAAAATATAGGCATAGATTTTGAAGTACTTTTGCAGTGTATTTACATGGCAAGAATTTTAAGTATGGAGGGGTTAAAGCAAAGAGCATATGGAAGGTGTCAGTTAGTTGGAATTTATGGTTTGATTAAGTTATGTGATTTGAGATATTGCACTGGTATTTTACCATTTTCAGGAGGTGCATTTTTAGCTGAGAATGGAGTTTTGGGTTAGATTTATTTATTTATTTAATATTTGTTGACTGGGAAAGTCCGACTAGGTTCCACAGGGCCTGTTTTCAGCAGAGGCCCGGGGAGAAATGCTCCAGATGCATGTCTTTGGAATGTGGGAGGAAACCGGAGTACCCAGAGGAAACCCACGCGAACACAGGGAGAACATGAAAACTCCACACAGAAGGCACCCCAGCCGAGAATCGAACTGGAGAACCTCTTGCTGTGAGGCGACAACGTTAACCGCTGCACCACTGCTGTCGTTAACTGAGGGTGGTATGATTTCCCAGTTTTTGGACCTAGTACAGAGAATCAGTGATTTGTGCACTGGAGTTTAGTTTGAGGGCCTGTAATGAGGGTACAGAATAGTCATGGTATCTATGGTTGTAAACTAGGAAATCTCATAATAGCCCGGAAGCTAGTGGAGAGATTTTTTATAGCAGTTTGCACAGTTGTGATTTATGAAGGAAGTCTAGCTTTTGTTTGGCAAAAAGCCACTTTGTTATTTCTAGTGTTTTGCAGTGGTGTTCTTCTTTTGGTGAATGTGTGATAAACCTGCATATTTTGATCAGTGTTTGAATGATAGTATGATTTCATTTGGAGGCATATACTATTAAGGGAAAACTGTATTCTAGTTTAGATAGTAAAATGCCTTTTCCTATTACAGTTCTGGAGGGTTTTGAGAGGAAGAGGGGGATTCTGTTAGCCCAGAAAAGTAATGGGTTTATTTTCTTTCTTATGTCGTCTGAATGTAGGGAGAAGCTGTGAGAAAGATCTAATCATAGTCACACGTATTTCAATGAGTTAATGTTTTGACAATTGCGTATTGTAGTCAGTAATTTACATTCTCAGTATTTCCATTGCCATCTACGTTATGTATGAATAAGGCTATGTCTGTACTAAGGACACACTTTCACCACTTCCTATGCCCATTAACTCTTCCAGTCTAGGCAGTGGATGTATTTCTGCAGTAGCAGCATGGTTTACACTTACCTTGTCAGTACCACACACACATGATGCCAGTGGTCAAGCTTTTACAGAACCTTGCAGAAACATCTGGATTTTTTTCCTTTTCATAGCATACTACAGCCATAACTGACCCAGTGCTGGTACCCCATCCAGTATGTGTTTTACATTTACCCTTATGGCTTACAGTGAATTTGTAGTAAAGACTGACTAAAACAATTTGGCAGACATAACTGAAATTACTGTCCATTTGTATAAATCTCCATTTCAATTTTTTAATTATTCATCAGAAAGGTAACAAGCAATTATTGTTTTCCTTTACTGTACAATATTAAAAACAATGGAAATTCTGTTTCCTCTTTAAAACATATTTCTTATTAGTTTCACTCTTTCTAGAACATTTTGCTTTGGGGACTGCATTTTGCTCTGACATGCTTGTTGTATGTTCCAACTTGCCACAGATAGCATTCTATATATTTTAAAGTTACAGTTATGTGGACTATGATTTTATTTATTACAACAATAAGAAAACTTTCATCTTTATGTTATCTGACTGAATTTTATCTTTGTATGCTGTGCCAAGCATTACCTTGTCCTTCCTCTAACGGCTGCATATCTCTGACATTTCCATACTCAACACTATTTAATCTACTCATGGAAATATTAAATTCAGTTCAAATAACATTTTTCTGTAAGTTTCCCTGAGAGTACCACTAACAAGTATAGTGCTTAGTGAATTCAATTTGATGCATGCGACATACTGTACCACAACTATGCTTACCTGCTTGCTTTGATTAACTTGAAATCTCTTAGTGGTTTCAGTTCAAAATGTGCTTTTAATGCTTCATCAGTTTGCTTGTCTTTTACTTTTTGGATTTCGTTGGCTGAACTAAATTCTAAAATAGCCCCATACAAAACTATACAATGTTGCCATGCCCTTATCTTCACGAGTGTTGTTCATAAAGAAAAGAAATAATTTCTGAAAAAGGGAACCAGAGCTTCATATTTGGCTTATATTTATTGATTCTTTTCAAATGAGTCAGTTTGTAGGCACATAAATACGTTTATTGCTAAGTCACCACTTTTTCTGTTGTACATAGTGTGCTGAGAAAGAGCATGCAGGACAAGTAGCTCGTACATTATTATTATCTGACCGCTGTAGATATGATTAGACATATTATATAATGCAGCCTGACTCATTGTTAGAGAAACTCAGTGCTACCAACATTCTGAGTAGCAAGTTCACTAGATTACACATACCATGGATACTGTGGATGCTTGTAACTGCACCTTGAAGAATATAAACAAAGAATTATTTTGCCTTGGACCCCAGAGGTTTGTGATCAGCCAGTGATCTTCAGTACTATATCAATGACTACACTGTTAGATTTTCATCTGACTCATCATATACCTGTTTTCCTTAAAAAAAGACGGACATGAGCTGAGATAAATCTTCTGGCATAAAAAAAAACATTTTCCCCATAAAAGATAGTTCAGTATTGTATAACATTACTCTGTTGTCCCTCTTTATCTGTTCTAGCTTAGCACTTCATCAGTCATTTATTAGTACATGTGTAATGACACCATTCTGCTTCCAGGTAAACACTTACGCTTATGTTTGCTAATATTTTCATTCTCCTTACAATAAACAGTCTTAAACTGCAATCCAGTTGCAAGAGTTTGTAAAATGAGTGTACAGTCGTCATAAATTTCAAGTAAGATAAATGCAGTCAGATATGTTCCCGTGAATGCAGCCCTCAGGTTTCCTATTCATAACATGTTCTAGGTGTTTCACTGATGGTATTGTGACCCAGGTTGTACTTATGACCCATTCTACTTTTGGGTCTCCTTGTGTTTGACTGATAACATGTAGAAGCAACACAGTCACACAAGTATCACAAGAAAAGAAAGAGTAACATAAAGAAAAAAGGGTTCTGCACCCTCAGGTGCTCATAGCTAACACAACATAATAGGCATGGAGTTAGGAGAGCATGACAAACAGGTGCCTTTTACAGGAAGTTTTCCTGGGATCATGTAAGGAGTAAACTATGAACATGAGTTAGTATAAATGATACCAGCAAACTCTTAAGTAAGTACTAACATCAGGGACAGAATGAAAGATCAGAATTACTTAAGTCCTGTACCCATGTATAGGAAGTGGCATTTAGAATAGCTAACTCGGCTATAGAATTTGGGGTCACTACAGGTGCTTGAGTTCCAAGCACTCAAACCACTGTCAAGCCAGAGACTCGAGTGCCTTGTAGCTAGTATAGACTGCTGTTTGTGCACAAACTTCAATGCAAGTTTGGGCAAGCAGATGTGGGGAAGGAGCGTGGTTTAGGGTTAGGGAGCAGAAGGGGGACTTTAGTGCTATGGAGCAGGAAATGAGTTTTAGACATAGGAGAGGTTGAAATCTCAGGTTTAGGAAATGGAAAGGGAATTTGAGGTTTATAGTTCCATAGGATGACACTAGGCTATAGGCTCAGAGGCCCTTATAAGCCTAGCCAAGGTTTAGAGATCAGAAAGAGAATTTTAGGATTAGGAGAACGGGAAGGGGGGTTTAGAGTTAGAGTTAGTGTTCTTGAAGGGCTATGGGTGCTAATTAGTTATGGGAGATCGAGTAAGTGGAAGTTTTAGCTCTTGCCTATTTGAACAAGTGTATCTTGAGCATATAGCACATGAGCGTTTGTACTACAGCGTTACCTTTGTAAATGATATCAGACCTAGAAACTATACTTTAATGTTAGTATATGAAGAACACATGTATAGACCTCACAGTGAAGCTAAGATAATCGGGATATTCAGACAAATAATTTTAAATATATCATGTCCTACAGTCCAACTCAGCACTAATCCAGAATACAGAAGCATCTGAAGTTCCATAGACTTAACCAACTAAAAGCAATTAAGATACTTGCCACCACATAAAAGCACCAAATGCAGATAGATGGATAAAACGTTCTATATCCTGTTGGCTCCTTGGCTAGGTACCTTGTTTGAGTAAATGGCAGCCATTAGTAATCTTCACAGATCTGTGTTAGACATTTCTGTCCCAGTTCAAAATAGAGAAGTGTCTACCCAAGTATCAGCTTACTTATATATGGCACTGGTATATTATACTATACTATGGAGGTGTTACCAACCTGCATACCTAAGCTTTGAAAAATCAGGCTGTTTATCTGTCAGCCTCTTCTAACTTATCTAGTTCATTTTCAGTATACACTCTTCTTTGGAAAGGTATTCTACCGCAAGTTTGTATTGTCTTAGCTATTGTGTCCACATGCAGCTTACACTGATAATTTTTGAGCTTCCCTAAGCTTGAATTATGTCTACAAATCCCCTTTGCATAACATCTTCCTCAGTTTTCTGTCCATAATGTTGTTGTTTGTCTTTCAGCTTTTTCCCGGTAAGGGGTCGTCACAGCGGAACTCTGGTTCGCTAATGATTGGCAGTAGATTTTTATGAAATGCCGAGGTGCCAGCTTGATGCCCAACTTTCAACGAAGGCATGCCCATTTATGCACGCATGTCTTTTGAACACTACCCAACCGTGAGGAGGACATGCAGACTCCACACAGAAGGCACTTCCAAGCCAAGCCGAGAATCGAACGGGAGAACCTCTTGCTGTGAGGTAACAACGCTACCACCGTACCACTGCGGCATTCACAGTCTGTCCATAATATTTGTTAGAAAATGAAATATCTTCATTAGGTCAATTTTTTGCTGTAGTGACAAAGCTCAAGAGTAACATCATTGCCTCGCACTACACAGAGTCCTGTCCAAATATTGGCATCTTTATTGGAAACTGTAGTTTCAAGTGCTTTCCAGATTAGCAAAGGTTTTCATTACAGTATTCTAAAATGGTTCTGTATTCAGGCTTTAGAAATCCTTGTTTATGATGTTAACTGCAGCTTCAGATAACTTTGAATGAAAATGGTGTGTTCAGCATGCAAGTCATTTCATGTCATGTGTGAGTAGTTTTTTCTGCATCAATTTGTATCTGACGAGTATTTTTTATCTTTTTTTGGTTGTGATTAATATTTAGTAGTTTTCCTTTAGAGTTTAGACTGTGAGATATGAACTGCTCTTAATCTCACTTACTGCAACTGAAATTGTCTGAAGTTTCAAATAGATAAAAAAGACTGATCAAAGATACAGATCAACAAAAACCTCAGTAAAAAGCATTTCTCAACTGCACTTCCCATGTGAGTGCTTTGCCCTATATCCCACACCCTCCTTGCTTTTATATACTAACTTAACTCCACAGTTGCACAAACATGGAGAAAAGAGACAATCTCACACACAGAAAATCAATGCTGACAGTGATTTGTAACAGAAAAGAATCAGGGAGTTCAATTGAAAGGAACTAAACCTGACCAGTTTAAACCTTATCTACTTTATACTTAGTGAAGTGTAGGGTAGTTTATTTTTTGGCTTGATTTGCACTGCTTAGCAAAGTGGTTAATCTTTCTGATGTTATCACAAGAATGGCAATGCTTTCTACTAGCTGGAAATTGACTAATATGAGAAAATATTCCCACAATTCCTATAGACAGACACTGGATTTTTGTATTCCTCATGCTTTGACTGCTGTATATACTTTCTATATGATTTACTTACCTGAATATATGAGAATGTATTTATGTTTTGCATATATTGCTGTCCAGTACTCTTAGGTTAATGGGTGTATACTAGGCTAATGACCACTGGGACCTTTATAAGTCTAGCCAAGCATCCCGATTGTACCCAACAAGTTTATGTGCCTTAGAGGTTATTTTAAGTGGTATATGTAAGCTAGAGTAAGATTTATAGGCTACCTCTGACCATAGGTGCTAGACCCAGGGTGTATTTCCAATTTTCTATCCACTGCCCACATTTCTGTTGAAAAGGGTTAGGGAACAGCTCTGCTTTATATGGATCAGGAGCCTGTTTCAGAGAAGGGGAACTTTCTGAGACACATACCTGTCCCGCTAACATGTCCTATTTATGTTGCAAGAAAAGTTTGAATCCCTAGATTGAAGTAATTCTGATGCAATTTGTTAAGTGGATATGTAATAGGTCCATCAGAGTGGAATCCAAGGATACTTTGTATACCAGGCATAGATCACATCTTAACAATCTGTGGGAAAAAGAGTATAGAAATAGGGTTTTGAGGTGATCTGCATAGGACATGCTGACATGGTACATTCTTTTTGTGAGGAACATCTGTGGATGTTCCAGATTTTACATGTGCCTGGTCAGGTACATACCGAAGGGGGTATTGTACTCAATAATGGGCTTGATGAGGGCCAAATACTGTAGAATGATGACCTCCTTGGACCTAGATGCCATGCACCTGCTTATAAGTTGAGCAACATAGAATGATTTCCTTACTACCTTAGACACATATTAGTTGAAAGCCAGTTTACTATCTACGTATGTACTCAAATCCTTGACTACTGGTTCTTAAATCTGTGTTATCAATAAGGTAATTTCCTGTGGTGACTGACTTAGGGTGCTATTATACATTTCTTGCCATTGAGTTTTAAGCAGTGGCTTTGACAGCATTCATTTGTCATGTTAGCCCTAGAGGGATTCTATGACTGCTCCTAGTTTGCAATCATCTGGTCAGCCAGAGACCCGTGACATTGGCCTTGACTTCACAGAAGTAGATGCTAAAAAGGAGCGGACCCAGCACAAAGCCCTGAGGGATTCTGCTAATGATCGGCCTCTTTGTGGAGGTGATCTCCCCTGTCCTAACTTCCTGGGTCTTATCTGAGATCCAGCTAGCTATCCTGTATGTAACATCAGAGTTTAATTCTTTATCCATATAGGGTATTGTATCAAATGCCTTAGCCAGGTTAGGGAAGGAAGTATGTACTGTTTTGCGTACATTCATTGCCTTGGCAGCCTTCTTAAAGAAGTCCACCAGGTAGAGTAAGCATGATCAATGCTTGTTGAAACCAAACTGGATTGAATTCAGTGTTTAAAGGTTTTCTATGTCCTTGCTTATTATTTCCATAATATTTTTTTCATGGCGTTGCATATGAGACTTGTCAGACTCATGGGTCATTAGGTCCCAGAGTGCATGTGCAGAGGAATGACTGTTGCAGTTCTTCATTTGTGTAGCACAAAGTCTGTCTGGAGGCTATGGTTAAACATTGACTCCAGTGTTTCTGTTATGTTTCAGGCTATTTAGGAGGTATCTTGCCATATCACTGGGGCACATCAGTGTAGTGTTGTTGGTCTTAGACAGCTCATCCTTGCCATATCACTGGGACACATCAGTGCAGTGTTATTGGTCTTAGACAGCTCATCCTTGCCATATCACTGGGGAACATCAGTGCAGTGTTGTTGGTCTTAGACAGCTCATCCTTGCCATATCACTGGGACACATCAGTGCAGTGTTGTTGGTCTTAGACAGCTCATCCTTGCCATATCACTGGGACACATCAGTGCAGTGTTGTTGGTCTTAGACAGCTCATCCTTGCCATATCACTGGGGCACATCAGTGCAGTGTTGTTGGTCTTAGACAGCTCATCCTTGCCATATCACTGGGGCACGTCAGTGCAATGTTGTTGGTCTTAGACAGCTCATCCTTGCCATATCACTGGGGCACATCAGTGCAGTGTTGTTGGTCTTAAACAGCTCATCCTTGCCATATCACTGGGGCACATCAGTGCAGTGTTGTTGGTCTTAGACAGCTCATCTTTGCCATATCACTGGGGCACATCAGTGCAGTGTTGTTGGTCTTAGACAGCTCATCCTTGCCATATCACTGGGGCACGTCAGTGCAATGTTGTTGGTCTTAGACAGCTCATCTTTGCCATATCACTGGGGCACATCAGTGCAGTGTTGTTGATCTTAGGCAGCTCATCCTTGCCATATCACTGGGGCACATCAGTGCAGTGTTGTTGATCTTAGGCAGCTCATCGAGGATCTGCTTCCTAGTAATACTTGGGCAGGTGGGGTTGTTTGATGGTATTTCCAGATGGAATGGGTGGCTAGGAGGAGGTAAAATTGGAGCCGAATTTTTGGTGAACAGATTTGCTATATCTTCCAGGACTATGTAGGTGGCTCCTTTTACAATGAGTTCTGCATACTGCTGTGTGCTGCTGTTGAGGTTTGGACATGGCTAAAAAAAGCCTTGTGGTTGTCCTTTACCTGGGAGTTTCTCTGTATCTCAAATTTGTCTTTAGTAGACAAAATGTTCCTACCTAGTTGTTTGATTAGATTGATGAGAGTGTTTTTATCATACTTTTGTTGTATAACCTATTAATGCTTGGATTCGGCCAGGGTGTTTTGTTTTTTGAGTTAGTTCTGGCCTTATTTCTGCTTCACACAGCTATCTCTAAGTATTTATTGACAGGATTGTACAGGATTTCTCTGAGCAATTCTGCATAGGCAGCTGTTTTCTCGGGGTTTGGGGGGGCTTGAAATTTTTGACAGGCTATTCCTAATAGGAAGTTTGTTAGAATAGTCCCTAAATGTTACAAGGTTAGCTGGAGGTTATAAAACTGATTTTTATTATGAAGGAGACAGTTTGTGGTCTGAACATACCAGAGAGGATGCTACAATGGGGAGGTACAGCATTCTCCTATGTTTGTGACCACCAGGTTGAGTATGTTTGGGTATATGGACTATTTGGTCCACCTTGTTTGTGTTTACAAAATCCATGAATCACAAGGGCCTGAAAGTTTGTGTTTCAGTGAATATCCCAGTTTACAGTGGGATAGCTGAAGTTGCCCATTAAAATGCTATTGGGGTGAATACTGAGGGTAAGTCCAAGGTATGACTTATGGGTTTCTTGGGTCATAGAGGGTGACCTGTAGTTTGCAAGAAATTGATATAGGACTTTGCCTATGGAAGTCTGGACATGGAAAAACTCCAGTGTGCCATCCTGTTTGACTATTTTTGAGGTGAATTTGTTGTTGAAAGAGATTATCTCTACCTTTGGTCCCTGCCTGTGCAGTAACTGGCCTGAATGTGTAGAGGACATTGTAACTCTGCATCACTGGGATGCTCCATGGCTTTAAAAAACATATCTCAGTAACTGCACAGATATTCATCTTCTCCAGGATAAGTAGAGCCTGGATGGAGTAGAGTTTCTTGTTTGGGCTCCTGGCATTGAGCAGTAATACCTTTAGATTCCCTTGGGTTGGTTTTGCTATGTTTGGCATTGCCTAAAAAAGGCACTTTTGGGGAGGACAATGTTTTAGCCAATATCTGAAAGCCTAGATGGAACAGGTGCAGACCATCCTTGGTCTGTTGACCCTATCTTCCCATGCTGACAAATATTGTACCCCCTTGGAATAAGACCAGAAACTAAGCCAATTATTGAAGCCAGTCATCTTTTGCTCATATTGTCACATTGTCACTGGTGAAGTTAGAATGCTGCTCACTGCTAGGTATATACCAGCCTGGGACACATAGTCTGAGAGCTCCATAATATCTCTCTTCATTTAGTCCAGATAGGTACATCTCAGATCATTTAGGTTCATGGGTTCATAGGTAGGTACTAGGCTATCGGCCCAAGGGCCTATGTAAGCCTAGCCAGAAAGGTTCCATAGCTTATGCCACCCAAGAAAGTTATTTTCCTGTGCCACTGTTGAGCAGAGACAGAGAAGTGATCCCCGGGGTGTATTTTCTATTTCCCATCCACTCATCTAGATTTTTCTTGAAGACTGCTAACAAGTCATACTGCTATTTATGGTCTAATAACTTGAGTGCATAGGTGATTTGGCGGATCCTGGCCCCTATTAGAAAACTGACTGTGATATTCTCCTTATTCAGCCTGGTGAGCTGGACATCTATATGTCTCACAATGGAGTCTCCAGTGATTAAAATAGTAGATAGTGTATTGGCATGCTTATGAGTTTCATAGTTGACGATTGTTTTGTTGGAGTGCTTTTGGGGTTACAGAGGATTCTTTTTATAGGACGACTATCTAGGAGGTCTTTGGGGTTTAGGAAGTTTGCTTTTAAGTGCCTCAGCATATATTGGTTTATGTGTTGGGTCAGTGCTATGTGAGGTGGGTGTAATGCTTACATTACCAACAACCTGATTGTTTTTTTTTTCAGTGCATTGTATGAGTTTTGCCTTCAGTGACATTGTGTAATTATGTCTTCCACATACCGTATCCATTTCTCTAAGGATTAATTGGTTGTCAGTAAACATGAGACAATTCTGACATTGTCTCAGGATGCTCATCTCTATTAAGCTGTCAGCCGAGAACCTGGAAAGTGTCTATCCATGGTGTTAGGTCTTTTGTGATGGTACAGCAGGCCAACTTGGGGTCTGTAAGAGTAGAAACTACAACTAGGCTATGAATGACTGAATTCATGTGGCAGTGCTCCATGAAGCAAAAACAAGTTTCTCTTTGTACAACTGAGTACTGGGTAAAGGAAAAGGGGAAGTTTTATTGGGAAAATTTATTTTCTAGGTTTCTGTGAGTATATAAGACATTGCTAAACACTGCTGTGAAATGAGCAGAATAATATATAGGCTTAAAGAATAGTGACTAAGCCAATTAAAAAGCCCTCTGCCAATTAAACAATCTCACATTGAGTCTCCCTGTGTGTTTCCTACTCAGACAGACCAGGCTAGCTTTCTACTGTCACTTTACTTAGCCAAAAGTGTCCTTCTACACTTTAATAGGTATTCAATTTAAAATAAATTTCTCTGATAGCCTTTTTTCTTAGTTAATCAGACACAACTTTTATTTTCCAAATAGATTTCAAAGACATGCATCTGGAGCATTTCTCCCCGGGCCTCCGCTGAAAACAGGCTCTGTGGAACCTAGTCGGACTTTCCCGGTCAACAAATGATAAATAAAAAAAATAAAAAATTTATTATCAGTACCTGTAAAACTGGTATTCTTAGCCATAATTCTCAGCTAGGCCTGGTACATGACAAATGTTTCACTAGCTTCCTGTACTGTTCTTTTAAACAAAATACTTTGAAATTATGTATTTTTCTTTAGCACAAATAATTGGTAAGCTTTGCTTTAATAGCAAAGTATTCACCTCTTTCATTTGCCAAGTTATTACATATCCTGTAAACTTTTCAGATGCCATACATAAGCTCACGCCTTTAAGTGTAGTATCCCCAGGAGCAGGAAAGAGAGAGGGATATTAGAATGAATTTGTAGACTGGCATAGATAGGGTTAGATAGAAGATTACAAGTCAATAAGATATTAATGAATCAGCTTTTTTGGTAATTCACCAAAAGCCTTTAGGGCCCTGGTAATCTGAGTACGGCAAGAAACAGACGGGGGTGTTTCACCTTAAAGAGGCAATAACAGAGACTTGGTGAAGTTATTTGATATGTGGGTTGAATTCAGCAACTATTACATGCAGTTGTATTCTAAGGAAGGTGAGTTAGAGGTGGAAGAGGAAATGAGCTATTCATGCTGGGATGAAGTAATATTACTACACTTGTCTGAAGAGTCTTCAAAAAAGGCAATAGTAATGGCTATTTTGAAAAAGGGGGAAGACCCTGCTTGACCCTCCTCCTCCTCCTCCAGACCCATATTGGTACTAAACCATGATTATAAATTGATTATGATGAAAGTAACTAACAGGACAGCAATAATATTACATAGAGCTGTTCATGGTGACCAATGCATGTTAGTTGGTGAAAGAGGACAGCAGATAACAATGTTAATGATAATGCAGGATGCTCAGCATTCCCAGAAGACATTAGTGCGCCACTCCGTAGATGCAGAAAAGGCCTTTGATAGACTAAGCTGGAGGTATTTATTTCAATTAATGGCTGGATGGGGATTCCAAATGAAATTAGGACGCTTTTAAAGTGGGATATATCAAGAAGCACAGGCTTATGTATTTTCTTTGGAGAGAGGAACACGGCAGGGATGCCCATTGTCTCCTTTCCTATTTGGGTTACACTTCGAACCACTAGCTATTTTGGTCAGAAATTCTGAGATTAGGGAATATGATTGGGGGCAAACTGAGAAGGTGATTTCAAAGTTTGTAGATGATATTTTTACAGCTGTCACCAGGCCATAAGTAGATATCTTGTTACTTTGGCAAATACTACAAAAATTTCGTAGGAAAATGAGCTATAAGGCAAATCAAGAAGATTCTAAGGCAGCAGCGATAAACTATAATCCCACAAGGGAGATATTAGACAATCATGTATACTTATAGAGGCATGCTAGTACTCATTATTTAGGTATATGGTTGGGTAAAATGGTAGAAGAAACATAAACATATAAGAAAAGGGAGATGGTTAGGAAACTCCAGAAAGAAATGGGGAAGTATTCCCTTAGAACTAGATCAAAGATGTAAGTGCTGCAGCCATTTATATTACCTCAATTCATTTATTCTGGGCAAATGTTTTGGTGGTTATCACAGGTGTCTTTTTAAAGGCAATGAGACAAAAATAAAATTCTTATGGGGTAATGCTAAGGCAAGGGTTGCTTGGGATATGGTAGCAATCTCTATGGTCAAGTAGTTTCTGGGAGTTATCTATATTGAAAGATATTTGCAAGCCAGCCAATTAGCTTGCATTTCACTTGCCTTCACCCCCATTATGGGATGATTTGGAAAATAGTTATTTGGGATAGGTCCAAGGAGTTGATGAAAGGAAGGAGATCTTGGAAATGTTACTGGATGTGACCACAGGGGAATATGAGATACCAGTCTTAAATTAACTGCAGTGTATAGTGAGGACATTATTTGAGAGAACAAAAATAAAAAAATGGAAATAGGAATTAATGCAAATGTGGTGGTTATGGAGGATAAACTGCATCAGGGTATAACTTGAAGTTAGTGATAGAGGCAAAGTATGGTCAAGTACCATCTGCAGTTGAAGGTAGGAACTAGGATCAAAATATGGGATGAAAGTAAGGAGGAGATTAAACTGAGAGATGATTTGAAATGGGAATATACTGAAGGTACAGCAGAGTTAAATAAGTTAAAGTGGACTTTAGGATGGGATAGACTTATATCAGAACTGGAAGCACTTACAGTAGAAGTGCGAGATGGAGCAGTAGAGTTAAAGGCAATATCATCTAAGGTATATAAAGGATTACTTGGTCTGGATATGAATGTAGTGAGAGGGATGAGGGAGACATGGAAGAAAGATATTGAAATGGTGTTTGGTGATCAGGAATGGAATCAAATCTGAAAATTACTGACATATGCCACAAAGTCAAGGGACTGCAGGATATTTGCATGGAAGTGCTTATTTAGGTATTGTTATAGCCCAAATAGAATAGCTAGGATGAATGTGGTGTAAAAGGGAGTTGTTGAGGGTGTCAGGGTAACATCAGAGGCACCTGAAAACATGTTATCTGGGAGTGCTAGCGTTTTAGAGTTCAGGAATGAGGCACAGCAATTACTAGAGAGTTTTGTGAAAAGAGATGGATACTGACTAAGCAACTATTTTTAATTGAATGGTCAAGGGAAGTACTGGTGAAGCAAAGGCTATTATTTATAATTTGTTTGATGGAAAACAAAACATAACCAGAAAGTGGAAAATAGATTTTCCTACTGTACTGGATGTGAAGAAGCTAGTTAATACATTGAAAGAGGATGAGAAAGAGTTTTAGACTGGGGGAACCAAGAATAATTTGATAAAAAGTGGGAAGGCTGGGAAAGTTAATTATATAACTGACAATAGGAATAAAGAGAATTATTATTTATTTTATTATTTATTTCACATTTATTAACTGGGAAAGTTCTGGATAAAGGTCCTTTTTCAGTGGAGGGCTAGGAGAAAAGCTCCATTTATGAAAAGTGCAAAGTTACAAATGCTAGCAAAACATATAAGAGTACAAAGATACAAATGCTAACAAGACAAGATACATAACAGAGGTATTTACAAGCAATAGTTACATAACGAAGAATCAAACAATTGTTTGGTTGTAGCCATATGCAAAACAGTTAGATAATGATGAAGATAATATTCTTTTGTATGCATTTGCATCAGTTACATAATAATGGAACCTTATTATTGTTTAGTAGTGGGTGATTACTTGACACATCATACTTGAGTATTGACAATCTAGAGAATATGGAGGAGCATGTTCTATGCAGTAGTGTTTGAATATAGGTATGTTACACCTTGCAAATAGTAATATTTGGTTAATGAGACTGAGAATAAGGGACTTATTCCAGACAGTTACAAGAGCAGAGCCAAGTATATTTTAAGTGATTTTGGGAGGATTTTAAATTGTAACATAGAGATGTTGGTGATTATTGGATTTGGGAGTTTGTTCCATGTTTTAGGAATGAAGTTTGAGAAGAGTGATTCCCCAACTGAGTTGTTGGCTTTAGTAACATCTAGAAGGAGTTTGTTATTGGAGCGAGGTATCTTATAGTGATGTATGATTGTATAAGATTTTGGAGAGCAGGGGTTTTATCTGGTTGCTGGAGTATTTTGTAGGCAAAGGTTAATTGATTAAAGTATAGCAAGTGAGGAAGTTCTAGCCAATTTAGCTGTTTAAGAGATGCACAGTGATGAGCCCTGTATGAGGCATCTGTAGCAAAATTGGCTATTTTATTATAACAAGATTCCAGTTTTGTAAGATCAGTTTTGCGAAGGTTGGTTAGAACTGGGGAGGCATATAGGAGAGTTGCCAGGAGGTGTGTACGTGCGATAGTAGCGTTTGTGTTAGCTGTCAGAAATTGTTTATTTTTGTAGAGAAGACCTAGTTTCTTGTGGACATTTTTAATAGTTTGAGCTATGTGAATATCAAATTTTAAATTATTATCAATTTCTATGCCTACCAATTTTGTGTGAGTTATTGGGGTGATAATAGTTTTATTTTTGGATAGAATATTGAAAGATGGGGGTTGATGAGGGAGGTCTGGTTGGGTAGAAGAGAGGGAGTTTTGTTTTGCTGGGGTTTAGAATGAGTTGGGAGTTAATGAGCCAGGTTTCCATAGATAGAAAGGAATCTTGGGTTATGGTATGAAGGTCTTGTAAGGAGGAGGCTGCACATATCAGGGTAGAGTCATCTGCATGTAGTATTACAGAGGCATGAAGTGTGGAGGCATGGAGCTGGTTAGTGAAAAGAGAAAAAAGTAGAGGCCCAAGAATGAAACCTTGTGGAACTCCTATGGCTACTGGGAGAAGTGGGGAGAGCTGGAGTTGCTACTGAGCATCCTGCATTCATCCTGATAGGTAGATTTGTAACCAGGATAGAGATGAGTTATTAAGGTTAAGGGTGGAGAAAACATCGATGAGTTTCTTGTGATTTGCCATATCAAAGGCTTTGGAGAAGTCTAAAAATATGGCAGATACAAATTGTCCATTATTTCTATGTTGGTTCACTGTGTTGGTGAAGGCCATTAGGGCTGTAGTGGTGCTGTGAGAGGGGCAAAAGGCATGTTGAGTGTTAGCTAGAGGTTTGTGTGTGTGTATAGAAAATCCATGAATTGGGTATGTATGACCCTCTCTATGGTTTTAGATAAGGGTGACAGAATAGCAATTGGGCAATAATAGGTAAACTCAGTGGAATTCCCTCCCTTGTGTAAAGGTATGATGTGGGAGGCTTTCCAGATGAGAGGAACTAGGTTTTCTGATATTGATCTATTTCTGAGCATTGTTACTGGGTATGACATTGCTTCTGCTGCAATTTGCAGAAATTCTGCTGGGAGGTTGTCTGTGGCTAGGGTAGTCTATTTCAGTTTTTTGAGTAGTTTTTTATGGTATTAACAGATACAGGATATAATGTAAATTGGTTGGGGCCATTATGGGAGGTGGGGCTGTTTTGTAGTGTGAAAGGAGCAGAGTTATTGGGGATGTTTTGAGAAGCAGCAAGTGTTTGGATAGTTTCTGTGAAGTATCTATTGAACTGGGTTGCTATATTGTCAGTTTGCAGTTGATTTTGGAGTAGGAGTGGGTGATTTACCTGGTTGAAGTATATTATTGATTACGCATCCCAGAACTTTTGAGGGTGATGGTGGTGTTTTCTCTGGATATTGTGATAGTAGTTGATTTTGTCAAATTTCTAAGAAAGTTTGCGTTGTGAAATGGGTCTTACTTTTGTGAAAGTGATCCCATGCCTGTCCTTGTCCTTGAGTAAGGATCGGCACTCCTTACTTAGCCAGGGAGCATAGTTTGTTTTTACTATAATATTTATAGGTGGTGAGTGGCAGTTTAAAATATCTAGGAAAGTGGTATTGAAGGATATAACAGCTTCATCTAGGGGTAGTAGTCTAAGTGGTTCCCAGCTGCAGATTTTTAGGGTGGAGATGAAATTGTATGGGTTGAAGTATTTTTTTATTTCTGACTAGCCAGTAGGTGGGTTGGTTGGTTTGGTGTGTGTGGGATCACAACAGTAAGGGTGGTTAATGGTCACTCAGGCCATCAGGGAGAAAACCTAATTGTGATGCTAGGGTAGGGATGTTGACCATAATCCAGTTAAGGATAGACTGTCATTTGGAAGATTTGCCTGTCCTAGTAGGAGATGTTATGAGCTGGGAGAATCCACATAGGTTTATGTGGGATATTGGGTTCAGAGAAGTGCAGGTTAGCCAGTCTATGTTGAAGTCTCCCATCAGGATAGTTTCTTGAGGGAGGGACTTTGAAGCCTAGTGTAATAGATGTTCTATTGTGGAAATATTATTTCCTGGAGGAATATAGCCAGATATGATGTTAATGTGTTTTTTGGGGTTTATCTCTAATTTAGAAAAGATTATCTCTCCCTTTCTGAAGTCAGGGATACATAAATCTAAGTGGTTAAGTCTTAGGTGGTCTTTGAATAAGATTGCTACTCCCCCACCCCTTCAGAAAGTCCTGTCTTTATGAAGAATATTTTATCTGGGACCTATTATTTCATTATTGTTGTTATCGGGATTTAACCATGTCTCTGTTAATGTTACAATATTAGGAGAGTAGAGGGAGAGTAGTGCATGCAGTTCATGGACTTTGTTTACAATACTTCTCACATTCATATTGAGGAGAAGTAGGGATGAATTGCTCCTGTGGTGCAATAGTTTGGGGTTGACTGAAATGGAGCTTTGTACCATATTATGGTCCCTACCCAGTTCGGTTTTGTCAAGGGGAGATCATGCCTGCTAAATCTGGTGGACTTCTTCGAGACAGTCACCAAGGCCCTAGATGAGGGAATGGAGGTGCACGCGGCATACTTTGACCTGGCCAAGGCTTTCAACACCGTTCGCCACTCAGTTATAGTTGACAAGCTCACTCAGGTAGGAGTCAACCCGTATGTTATTAGATGGGTTGCCAACTGGCTCACTGAGAGAACTCACACAGTTAAAATAGGAGATTCCACCTCAAATAGCAGACCTGTAACTAGCAGCGTCCCTCAGGGATCAGTCTTGGGTCCTCTGCTCTTTGGAATATATTTTCTGATATCCAGGCAAAAACCAAAGGTCTATGGCTGACCAAATTTGCAGATGACTGCAAGCTGGGAGCAGTCATAAACACCCCAAATGATGTTAATATTCTCTAAGACAGCCTCACCAAAACAAAACACTAGTGCCAGAAACATGGCCTCAAACTCAATGCCAAAAAATGTATTATAGTCCCCTTTGGCAAGATTGAGGTCTCTGCCAAGTACCACATTAACAACAACATCCTAAAATTGGAATCAGTAACAAGGGATCTAGGCACCATGATAAATGGTAATCTAGCATTTGATTAACATGTGGCCTCAATGGTGCAAAAAGCATACTACATGGCTCATCTCATAAATAAAGGCATAGCATCCGGGAAAAAAGAGGTCATTAGCTCACTGTACTCTTCCCTTATCAGGCCAATTATTGAGTACAATGCCCCCTTTGGTATGTATCTCACTAGGCACGTGGCAGCTTTAAGGACCACAAAGGCTCCTGACCAGAAGAATCCAGAGACTCCAGCATCTATCCTATGTGGACAGGTTGAAGTCCCTCTCACTCTACCTGGTCTCATATAGACTACTCAGAGGAGACATCTGTCTGGCTTTTAGGGCCATCTCGGACCCTGCCCTATTGGAAATGCTACATATCCGCAAATCCAACACCACACATGTAATGCGCACTAGAGACCTAAACCTAGCCTGTGACAGTAATAGGACCTGCTGGTGGTATAGATTTGTGTCCCAGAGACTCCTCCATCTGTGGAACAGACTCCCTCTTCATGTGAAGTAGAGCACCTCTCTGTCGTCGTTTAAGCACAACATGGATGATTGGATGAGAAATAGAAAATTTACCCCTGGGATCCCACCTGCATTCCTGCTTGACAGGGGGGACAGGTGCTGACTTTGGGAATATGTCATAATTCTTGGCTAGGCTTGAGAGGGCCTCATGGCTATTAGCCTAGTAACATCCTATGATCCTATGATTATGTTGGGGGGGGGTGGGACCAGGATTAAGGTGTATGTCCCTGGAGTGGTTTAATTTTCTAATGAGGTATAAAATGAGTTTGCATGCTTGTTTTGTAGTCTGGTGTGTTTTAGACAGGTTTGGGATGTGGTAGTTGGGGGATGGAATTTGTTAGCATGGTAATCTATGTGACTAGTGTAGAAAAGGGTTGGAGTTATGGTGAAGTGTACAAGTCTATTTTGGTGAGAAAATGAAGAGGTTTGCCAAGAGTGGAGATTGGTGGGTTATAGTGCAGTATGATATGAAGTAATGGTGTATAAAAGAAGCAGTAGTGAGGTAGCTGTGATGCATAGGGTAGTTGGGTGTAGATGTGGCTTATAAATATGAAGCATGTTGTAAGGATAATTTTGTATTTTAGAGGATTTAATGTAATATAGGTAATAGACTTTCAGGCTAATGGGATATGTTAATTAGAATCAAGTTTGGGGGAAGAAGGTGTGTGAAGTAGTAGCAGGGAGTGATTATGTTTGAGTTAATTGTAGGAGGGGTGGGTATGTTAATGATAAGAGAAAGGAAGGGTTGGGTGCATTGGGTTTAATTGACAGGTGTAAGTAGAGTTGGTCTGGGTTGACTGGCTGCTGTAATGTGGGTGGGGCTAGGGGAAGTATAAATGTAATGGAAGTGGGGGTGGAAATAGGGGTAGGGTAGGGGAGAGGAGTGAGTCCGGGCAAAGTGTGTGCAAATGGAGCGTGAGTAAAGAGAGGGCAAATGGAGGTGGTAGAGCCAAACTCATGGTTACTCTCATGATATAGGAACAATCAGTGGGGGTGGATGAGCAGTCCTGTGATATCCGAAGTTAGACAGTAAGACACCATTCCTGTTTAAAACTTCTTATGTTTTACTAGAGGAGATAGTTAACATCTAATGTATACATCTTTATCCATTATCCATTATCTATTATTGCAACTAAATATCATGACTTAGAAATCACCACCAGATTTCTGTAGCAAAATTTTACTGTTATTTTTACAAGAGTGAACTGGTTAATTATGTTGTGTTGAATAATTTTAATAAATGGATTATTGTTATATATAATGTTATTGAACAAGCTATATGGGATAAGTCAGTATAGACAATGGGGCAATGATGTTTTTGTGGGAATGTCAGTGAGCAATTTCAAATGACAAAGTGTTTTTGGTATTGGGTTGTCAAATTTATTTTGTTTGTATAGTCTTATTGTTCTTTTTCTGTTTATATATATGTATTGTAAATATTTGAATAGTTAAAGTTTAGTGTGTCTTATTCAGAAGAGTTATATGAAGGTTAATTAAGTTTCCATTTTGAAAAAATATGTATATTTTTCTATGATTTTCTTTGTTAATTTCGTTTATTAATTTATTTTTATTTATGAATTTATTTATCCTTTGTTGACCAAGTTAGTCCCACTAGGCTTTTGACCTCTTTTCAGGAGAGAACCACAGTTGTATTTATACTTCTAGAGGAAATTTGGCTAGGGCACTGGGGAATTTTACCTACATTTTTTTGGTAGGTGCCGTGGAAGCTTTTACATCCACCTGTTCTACTGCTAATTCAAGCAGATGGGATTTTGGTTTAACATCTTACCTGAAGGCCAACACACTCAGGAGTGCAGCAGCACCCCCCCCCCGCCCCATTTTGCACTGTAGTGTCATCAATAGAGTCACTTAGCAAAGGTGTGGATTCGTTTAGATGTTTTGCAGGGACACAGTGTTGCAGCAACTTGATGCAGTGCATACTTTCATTTACTGCTTACTAAAACAATTACTTTGCATTATTTCCTGTTGGGGAAGTCTGACTTTGTGAACTACATATAGCATCCACGGTGGTGCAGCGGTACCATTGTTGCCTCACAGCAAGAGGTTCTCCCGTTCGATTCTCAGCTGGAGTGTGGGGAGTGCCTTCTGTGTGGACTCTGCATGTCCTCCCCGCGGTTGGGTGGGCGTTCGAAAGACATGCGTAAATGGGCATGCCTTCGTTGAAGGTTAAACATCGAGCTGGCACCTCGGCGTTCGTGAAACTCTACTGACAATCATTAGCGGACCAGAGTTCCGCTATGGTGACCCCTAACCGGGAAAAGACAAAAGACAAACAACAACAACAACAAACATATGATCTATATAGCACTAACCTTTTCTGTTTTACGGAAATTAAACTTTTTGAAATCTTTAGTTTCGTTTGTCGACCCAATAGTTTTCATCTGTAATGGAGCTTAATGTTCATCACTGGCTTTTCTTATCACCATAAAACAAACAGGCCATAATGAAAAACACTAAATCTCATATAAATGCAGGTGCAGAACAGCATGTGGTTATACAGGTAGACTGAGTTGCCTATTGCTTGATAACTACCTTGCCATTTTTTTTATCCGAATGGTCCAGGGCATGTTTTTTTTTTTTTTTTTTTTAGACAAATAGGCAAATAAATAAGTAGACAGAAAAATAAGTAACTACTCAGATAGACAGTCAGGGCATATAAATAGATTTTCTTTGTGTGGAACAGGATTAAATTTATTTGGATAGATAGGAAGGTAGATAAGTAACTTGCCAGACAGACAGACAGCTAGAAGATAGGACAGGTAGATAGATGGCTAGATAAACTGATCTTTAATTCTGTTAATAAATGGTCTGCCTCCCCATTTAACACTCTGTCTTCTATCTTTTTTAAAGATGGAAAGTGGGGTGTTGAGGAGGGTGCAGGCCCCAATGCAAACATAATTAAGTAAAACAAGCCTTCATCTATTCTCTGTGGCAGCTGCCAGTGTATGCAGCTGGCATACCATTCTTCCAGCTACAGAGATACAGTAGTGGGCCTCACAGGTGTCTATCACTTAGTGATGTTACACATGGAGAATTAGTGAATGTAGTGCAGAACATTGAAATCAGAGTTCCTTTCCACATTATATGAAAGTCATTACACAGACAAATATTATATAGTGTTTTTAAATAAAACAAAGCAGAATAATGATTCTGCTATGTTTTAATTAAAAGAGCACTCCTGAATTAACAAAACATAGGTACAGTGTTGAGCTATTATAGCTTAATTTATCTGTTAAAACATGACATCAAGTTTCATTTGACAGCTACTGTTAATATTCAAAATCATCTTAACATATTGTTTCCTGGAACACACAGCTCATGCTTTTGTCACTCAAGAATCATTCAGGATTTATGAAGCTGGACTTGTATCACGCCACAGGGAATCTTACTTAAATATCAGTGCAGATGAGGTTCATCTAAAGCCAAGAAACATCTCAGAGATGAGACAGTCAGGTTCTTCACAGTAGCCAAAGTTAACAGATAGATACTTTCCCAAGCTAAAGTCTTTGGCTTGAGTTCAGAGGCTGGCTGACTTAACTCAGATTGTTCCAAAGCCTGCAGTCTCATTGCACTTATATTAAGCAGTTTAAGGAACCTGATCCTATACTTGCAAACTTGTATGCCCTTAAAGGACTGTTTGTAACCTGTATTTTCTGAGCACCTGCCTTTAATGAGACTATTTAGGTGTCCATTATTGACATAGACTGATAACAGTAGTAAACGATTTAAGTGTTCTATCATATGTAGTTAAAAACATCATTTGTCTGTAATATTTTTGGTTCTATATTACACAATTGAAGAGACTTTTCTTCGAAAGCTTAATAATCTAACCCAACACATCAAAAACACTAAACCGTGAATGGCCACGTCCGCAAATTTTTTCCTGGGGAAAAAATTCAGTTGGCTGTTCTTGCGGTTTGTCCTTTTCCCCCAATGTTGAGCGATCTCGGAGTTGGTATATTTAAGTAGGGGGGTGTGGGGGGCACATCCCCCCCACATTGGGGGGGCTGAAGCCCCCCATTTAATTTTGTTTAAACTTTTTTTTTTTTTTTTTTTTTTTTTTCGGAGCAACAAATTTTTTCCCTGGGAAAAAAATTGCTGTTCCGTGTGTTCACATTTTTGTGGTTTTGACATTATCTGTTTGATGAAAGAGCAGTCACTCTTGTCATCATCCAATAATGATGATATAGATGCATATTTTCAATGAACTGAGTTTGTTAGCTATGCCATAGGTCTTGAGTACTTCATGTGGTTTGCATACAAGCTAATATTATCTTGGAGTTGTATACACTTTACTTAACGAATTTCCTGATTTTTCATGCAACAAATGGCAGTTTGGTTTGAAATAACATTTGGGTGTTACAGAATCTGAAAACTGTTTGTGTTTATTTAAATAGTTAGTAATGTATCAGCTTATATTGAATGGGGATGGAGAGAAGGGGAAGGGAAACTGATATATTTTAAATCAGCTTTCCATAAATATTATTTCTTACCAGTGATGGTACTGCTCCAGCAGAGATAAGTTAGCAATAGTAAGAAATAAGCTGCCATCCAAAACTATTCGTCCTTTACACTGACTGTATCAGATAGTGTTAGCCTAGCTTGGGTGTGTTACATAATATAGTAATACTCAAGCTATACAGTAATACAGTTATGCCAGGTTTTATTCTGTATCATTGGCTGGCTTTAGTGTATGTTATATAATTCAGAATTAAAACACATAATTACATCAATTTTCACAGCATTTTATTTCACAATGTTCTGGATTTTTGCTGTAAACATTAACCAATTAGGCAGTGTAGTGAAGGATATGACAATGATATGTTGCTAGCATGATGGCCAAAGTTCAGATCTTACAATTTTAGACCATCTGCTATGATATTTAAAAGCCCTTCTGTGATTTTGAAAGTTGACAGGATGAGAGGTGTAATAAAGGCAACATCATTTTTTGTATGCTGTTTATGTTCCCACACCTGATAGCCATTGGTTCACCTGCTAATGGTCATGCCAGTTCATTTTCTGTTTGTGGTTTGAGCACCCTTCATACAGGTTATCATCAAGAGATTTTATGAGGCTTAAGCCCCTCCCTCTGGCAACTGACGGGCACACCTTTTATATCAAGGCCCCACTACACCTTTGTTTCCACACATGCACAGTGATGGTTGCAGCATATGAATGTACTGATTAGCAAAGCCATATGCAGGTCCCTAGCCCTAGACTTGTAGGCTTTGACAAGCATTCTCTGGAGGCTATAAGCATTACAGTGAAAAGGACTGCCACCCTTCTCCCAGGAGGGGTTGGCTACTGCAACTCATTCCCACAATTCCTTGCTGACTCCTCCAGTGCCCAGATCACTAACTGATCTTGTGCTGACTGGGTCACAATCAAGGATGCAGATCTCTGTAAGACAGAGCTGAAACGACAACATCTGCTGATTTCTTCCTGGACACCAGCTCATAAATGTTAACTTTTGTAATGATGATGAATTAAAAACATAAAAAAAAAATGAAAAGCCAGGATATGTCAAAGAAGATGTAGCAAACAATATTCCTTAGCACATACTCCTTTTGAGGTTACTTCTTATGACTAACTAGTTAGATAACCTTCACAATTTTGGAGTGCCCCCAAACTTGCATTTCGTTCACAAATTTCAAAATGAGAAAATGAGATGGTCGCATCATAGTTTAAACATGCAAAACTTCACCTTCATCTGTATGATCTAGAGGATTCTGCCACATCCATTACTCTAATGAGTTTATAGTGCTGTACTGGCCTTGTGATGGATGTTAGCTAGCAGCAATGGACTTGATGTATGTGTATAAAGCACCATTTTCTGAGTTTCCAGGATAAATTGCTATCAGATGTAACTATATGCAACAGCCATGGCAACAGTAACACAAACAGTGGTTCTTTTATCCTACTTCATGTTAATTTCACTTGTTTTGCATGAATAGACTCCCATAGCTGATATTTAGTCAGACATGAAAATTGCTGCAGAGAACTTTAAGCTGCATTGTGCTTCATTGTTTACAAAACAATATTTGCAATGAGGAAATGTCATCGTAATACAAGTCATTACAGTTTCCATCAACTGGATTCTTTGTTTTTGAAATCTAGAAATTGTAATTTCTAAGGAAATAAAGCATTCTTCTTTAATATAAAGCTTCATGTAATACTGTTTCCTTTTTTACTTTATTCTGTTGTGCCTGGCATGGTTTCCATTACTAACGTATATATCTTATTTACATCACCATGCAGTAATCTAATTTGGATCATAACTGCAGCTTTATAATATGAGCCAATTAGTCAAACAACAAGGAAGGATAATTTGAGATCATATAAAGCACAATTTAACAGGAGTCATGCTAAAAGTCCCCGGATAATGCCTGTTATATAATTTTCTATATAAAATATGAAACTCAGTGAGCATGCACATTTTATTTATTTATTTATTTTACATTTGTTTACCGGGAAAGTCCAATTACACAAACCCTTTTTCAGCAGATACCTGGGGAGAAAAGCTCCACATACAAAGATACAATTGTAGACATATACATTCATGAGTTAGTATACAGTTTTCATGACAATAGAAATAATTGACATGATAAAGGAAACATGTTTGACATTGATCTAAGAGAAATGACAACAAACACTATGTGTAGAGAGTCAATAATATACAACTACTTGCACAAGGTTGTCTACTATTTACATGTAATTAAAAGTTGCAAATAACAAATATAAACACAAAACCAGACTCCTGTAGTATGAATTGATAAAAACTTTTTAAATAAAAAACACACTATTTCATAAGTGCTTTCATCTCCCAAGGAGACTTCATCAGATAAATACATTTTTAAACCAATCTTCTTTTATACAAAAATGTTGAAATGTTAGTATATTACATCATCTTCAAACAATCAAAAGTTAATTACTTCTCATTAGCATTTAAAGGCATCACCACCAAATTTCAACCTAAAATATTTGCTCTTTCCTTTAAGATAGGTCCAATTTCATAAGTTTTTGTTTTTAAGACTGGAAAAAATTTTAAGCAAATTCTAGAAAATGGGCTGGGTATGGATAAGGTTAACAACAAAGGCATGGTGCCATGTGGAAGCTGCACTCAGTGCAGCTATATTTGTAAAGAAAAACATTAGTTTTGGATACTGTTTCACACAATAAAGTAACATTTGTGAATGGCAACTGTGCAACCAACAAAATAGTGTATTTAGGAAAATGTGAGGAATGTACAGGATTTTATATAGGGAAGATGGAGCGGGCATTAAAATCAAGAATTTATGAACATCTATATGAAATGAGGAAGAAAAAGGACACAAATGCACTTTATAGGCACTCGCTGGTTTGCCCTAAATTTATGAAATTTACCTTTTGTATTTTGGAAAACATAAAAATTAACCCAAGAGGAGGTGAATGGCAGAGACTGCTGCTGAAAAGGGAGTTAGTATGGCAGTTACAACTGAATGCTACATCCCCCACCCCCAGTGCGGAATGACCAGGTATCCATTGGACCTATCTTAAAGGAAAGAGCAGATACTATAGGTTGAAATTTGGTGGTGATGCCTTTAAAAATTAATGAGAAGTAATTAACTATGATTGTTTGGAGATGATGTAATGTACTAATGTTTCAACTTTTAATATAAAAGAAGATTGGTTTGGAAATTAATTTATCTGATGAAGTCTCCTTGGGAAATGAAAGCGCTTATGAAATAGTATGATTTTTATTAAAAACTTTTTTATCAATTCATACTACAGGCGTCTGGTTGCTTTCCTTGATTTTCCATGTAATTAAAAGTTAGTATGTACATCTTCAAATCAACAGGTTGCATGTAGATGTAAAGGAATTGTCAGTCCAACACATAGGAGAATGTCAGAGTGAAATCATATTTATAGGTGCAAATCATTAGATGTTGTTTGCATAGTTATAGATGTGAGATCTGGGAAGTATTCATACTAATGTTTGTGTTTAAGCAATGCAACTGATAGTCTTGAGAGACAAAAAGACTAGCCTGGGCTAGTACAAGAGCAAGTTTTGTTTTGGATAGGTGACATTTGAGTTTTTGTTTAAAATTGGATAGGTTGGTAATAGTTGTTACATCAGTAGGCAGAATGTTCCAGATTTTATAGTTTGAGAATAGAGAGTCCCCTGCAGTATTGTTGGACTTAGTCATGTTTATTAGTGATTTATTTTCCAAGATAAGTCTCAGAAATACAATGAGTTATATACTGAATTGTCTTGGCTTGCTTATGTAAACTAGTAGCACATATACTGTTTAAAATTCAGTTGCATTTTAACATGCAGACTGTATATTGTGGCATGTTTATTCTGAGACTGATGTCTCCCTGTCTGTTTTACAGCCTCCGAGAAATGTGCTGCTGCTGTTATGCATTTCTACAAGGTACTGTGTTCATGATTATTTATTAGCATTTGTTTATCAGGACTGTTCAACTGGGCACCAGAAGTGAACCAATTTCAGTGGAAGCCCCAGAAGAAAAGTTCCATCAAGCATACAGAGACACAAAGATATACAACTTTACAAAAGGCTTAATCACATACACAGGTACATAGTAATACAGGGCTGTGCAGAAGAGAAAAACTATTACACTGGTTATTCTCAACTGCATAATAATGCAGTCTTAAGTCATTTTATTTTACAAAAATCAGGAGGATATGTGGACATGACAGTAGACAAATGAATATATGTTGAAAGGTAAGATATACATAGGTAGGGGATATTTAGAAGTAGTAGAGGTAAAAGGATATTTTTTAGTTGAGAAGGAGGACGCAAGGAAGTAGACAGCAGTGACAGGTGCAGAGGGTGCTGAAGACCACAGAGGATGAAAGTTATAGTATAGGTGACAATAAGGCAGTATAGCAGAAAAAGCAGGTAGTCAACCAGGTGTGAAGCAGGGGCATAACCAAGTGTCACTTAGATATTGTTTAAGTTGTGTTTTTAAATTGCTACAGCTGCTTATTTGCTTGAGACTAAGAGTAAGAGAGTTCCACATGAGGAATACAAAGAGTCTACAAATGAACTGTCTTATTTGAAAATTTAGAGCAGTGCTTGGTCTGTAGTACATGAAGGCCTGTGTAGACTGTAAAGCTGAGAATACTGGATAGTGTAGGCCATTAATGAGGCTTGTTGATACTTTTATGGGCAAATGCTAGTTGGGAGAAGTGTATGAAGTGAGGCAGCTCTGGCAGTGGTGGGATTTATTATACACATTACAGACAAATTTTGCTATTTTACTGTAGCACTGATGCAGAAGATGGAGAAGTGGGAATTAAAGGTTAGCAAGTACAGGAGATGTGTAGAGGTGGGTATGAAGTAGAAAAGTGGATGCTCGTTTTTTTTCTAGATTTAGTAGATAGATATAGTTTGCCTTAAAACAGTGCATCCTGTTTGTGGTATTTTTTTTTTGACTACTTACTTTATATGGAAATCACATTTGAGGTTTTCATCAACAGTGACACCTAGAAGTTTGGTATGACACACAATTTCATTCAGGGTGTGATTAGATGAGCATATTGAAAAATGAAGGTTTACACTGGAATCTTGCTTAGGAATAAACAGGACTAATTTAGATTTCTTGGGATTTAAGAAGAGCTGATAATTGCTAATCCAGATTTCTATGGAAGAAGGAGATTCTTGTGTACATTGTGTTAGTTAATTGATGTTGTTGTCAAAGCACAGAAGGGCAGACTCATCAGTGTAGTGCACTATGACGGCATGTTTGCTGGCAGTGTGCAGATCACTGATGAATAAAAGAGTAGTGAGCCAAGAATGGAGTCCTGAGGAACCCCGACTGTTATGGGTAGGAAAGAGCAGTATGTGTTTAGCTATTTTACTGACTGGGATCTTTCAGTAAGATAGTTCCGAAATCAGGAGAGTGATTGGGTGTCCAGTCCAAGCGTGGTTAACCAATTAATGAGGAGGGTGTGTGATACTGTATCGAATGCCTTAGAAAGGTCAAGGATAACAGCACAAACTTATTTTCCTTTATTTCTGTTTTGATTTATTAGATTTGTAAAGCTAAATACAGCTGTTGTGGTACAGTGGCCTGGTTGGTAGCCATGTCGATTTAGTGACAGAAGGTTGTTACCGAGCATATACTTAAGGAGTTGGGAATGTATGCATTTTTCTAGTATTTTTGACAGGGGAGATAAGATGGCATTTGGTCTATTGTTGAAGAGTTCAGTTGAATTTCCTCCTTTGTGTAATGGGAGAATGTATAATTTCTTCCATAAGGCAGGGACATCGTTTTCGCACAAGGAGAGGTTTATCAGTGTAGAGATAGGTAATGCCATAGCATCAGCAGCAAGACTTAGGTATTCAAAGGGGCAAGAGTGGTAGGTTTACATTGTTTTAGTAGTTTTTTGATAGTGGAGATGTAGGACTGGTTTAACACACAGTATAAGTAGGATTATTTGTTAGTTGTTTTGGAGTGGTTGCAAGGGTAGAGTATTGTATAAGGGTGGTAATTGTATGTTTGAAGTGTTCATTGAATTTTGTAGCTATGCATTCTGTGCTGTTGTCTAGGGAGGGAGATGGTTGGGTGGTATGTCCTGGATATAGAAGTTTGTTTATAGTAGACCAGAATTTGTGGGGTTGTGTTGGCTCATATTCTGATAGTTTGTATAGTAATTTTTCTTATCCTGTTTAAATTTTTTGTTTTGTTAAGTGCCTGAGTCTATTGAGGTTAAATAAGTCAAGAGTTAGAATACAACTTTTTCTATTTATTCTAAGCTTTGTCACATTCCTTCATTAGATGTTTAGTTTGTTTGGACAGGCAGAGGGATGTGTTGACTTTGATTCATTTAGATCTTACAGGGGCATGGGTCTGTAAGGTATTGTGAAAGTACAACTCAAAAGAAAAACAACTTCATGAAGTTGGAGTATTTGTAGAGGACTCCAATCAAAGAGTATTAATTCTGAGATGAATATATTTATTAAAGATATGACAGTTATGGGCTTGGTTATGTTGTTTTTGTTTGTTGATATGATCTCTTATTATAAAGGTAGGTAGATGATCACTTAGAATATCAGGGAGGGAACCACTATGGATAATTTCATTTGG
This sequence comes from Protopterus annectens, assembly GCF_019279795.1. NCBI lineage: Eukaryota > Metazoa > Chordata > Ceratodontiformes > Protopteridae > Protopterus > Protopterus annectens. The sequence goes on along the minus strand of NC_056744.1, from coordinate 1,384,226,518 downwards.
TGGGTTTGTCAGGATTTAGTCAGCTATGGAGTTTCTATCAGTGTTGTTGTTATAGTGAGTTGGATTGTGAATACGCCGAGTGAAGCTGTACAGATTTAATACAGTGTTAGAACTGGAGTTTTGTATTGTTTTCCAGTTGATATGGATGTCTCCTAGTATGACTGTTTCATATGGGATGTTAGTTATGATCCAGCAGAAGAAACAAAGGAAGAGACTGATGGACTAACTGATTGCAAGGCATCTCTAAAGGCACAGACAGATAATGAGAGGACTGTAGCCTTTAACTGATGGTAACAATGGAAAAGAAAGAAAGAAAGAAAGAAAGAAAGAAAGAAAGAAAGAAAGAAAGAAAGAAAGAAAGAAAGAAAGAAATTGGGACTGGTAGGAGGATGATGGAGACCTGACAGAGATTTAGCTCTTTGCCAGGAACAGGCTTTATCTTAGCCCAGAAGGGACAGAGGTTCTTAAAGCAGAGTTAGATAGGTATACAGTATCTCAATGATTTTCTGTTTAAACTATGATTGAAAGGGAATGGTGTAGATGCAGAAGAAAAGGATATGTACTCTGACTGTAGAAATATGGAAAAAAGGATACTTAATGTATCAGAGAAACAAACAAGGATGACTCAAGGGATGGATAGGTAATATTACTAGGTGGTGTAGGGACCTTGAACATTAAGATGGGATGGATGGAGGCTGTTATGCGGGAAAGAAGGTTGGATATTTCTGAAATTACAAAAATATAGGTTACTGACTATTGATTCATAAACATATACTCCCTTATACAGCCTTGCAGCATATCAGCTTTAAATATGACTGAACTGTACTGGGTTGAGCCAGATATTATATGTAATGGGCATTTCGTACCATGTCCAAGTCCTCTTTATTTCAGTTTCTTTACAAGAAGAGGATGACTGACAGATTCAGCGGCTTTTTCCATCTCGCTTTCTGCAAGCCGGTTCCCATATTGATAAATATAGTGTCTGTGAACTCCCATCCCATACTGATAATTATAGTGTCTGGGACCTCCCATCCCATATTGATAATTACAGTGTCTGTGACCTCCCATTCCATATTGATAATTACACTGTCTGTGACCTCCCATCCGATATTGATAATTACAGTGTCTGTGACCTCTCATTCCATATTGATAATTACACTGTCTGTGACCTCCCATCCCTTATTGATAATTATAGCGTCTGTGACCTTGTGTCTGTGACTCCCATCCGTTATTGATAAATATAGTGTCTGTGACCTCATATCCCATATTGATAATTATAGTGTCTGTGACCTCATATCCCATATTGATAATATTAGTATCTGTGACCACCCACCCCCCATGATAATTATAGTGTCTGTGACCCGATATCCCATACTGATAATTATAGTACCTGTGACCTCATATGCCATTTTGATAATTATAGTGTATGTAACCTAATATCCCATATTGATAATTATAGTGCCTGTGACCTATCATCCCATACTGATAATTATAGTGTCTGTGACCTTCCATCGCATATTGATAACTATAGTATCTATAACCTCCCATCCCAAAC
>NC_056744.1:1384189242-1384224463 GCF_019279795.1 Protopterus annectens | reverse complement strand
AAATTGCTTTTTCTGCTCTCTGCTGGCTTAGGAACTCTGCAGGGGACCACGAGGAGCTATGCCAAGTTCTCTAATGCCAGAAAAGCCCGCCAAAGCGTGCTTTATAGCAAGGGGCTGGAAAAACAGGAAATGACCCAAAATGGCCAACAAATTACAAGTTGCTGCTTCTAACCACTCCTCTGAGGACAAACAAGCAGCTCAGTACTCCCCACTCCCACTGGTGAGTAAAGAAACTACCTCTGGCCACACAAGAAAATGGAGGAACACAGAAACCAAATACAAAGCCCAGGGATCAGCAAAATCTGATCACTGGAACAACTAGCAAGTAAAGTTTAGGAAAGGAGAAATATTTTTTGTTTTTTTTTTTTTTCAAACAGACAGGAAAAAATGCAGTAAATGCTTTGTTTTCGACTAAATTGCTATCAAAGGCTGGTACACTTGAGTGTATTAGCCTGTTAGTTACTTTTAAGCAATACTTTAGCCCACAAGTGCAATCAACAATATAAGCTCACAAACACAGGAAAATAAGGCAATAAAACAGTAATAAAGGCACAAACAGTAGTCGAAAAGCTTAAAAGATCGAAAAATGCAAACAAAAAGTTTTAAAAATACTTATGATCAAGAAAGTTGCTTTTTCTGCTCTCTGCTGGCTTAGGAACTCTGCAGGGGACCACGAGGAGCTATGCCAAGTTCTCTAATGCCAGAAAAGCCCGCCAAAGCGTGCTTTATAGCAGGGGGCTGGAAAAAACAGGAAATGACCCAAAATGGCCAACAAATTACAAGTTGCTGCTTCTAACCACTCCTCTGAGGACAAACAAGCAGCTCAGTACTCCCCACTCCCACTGGTGAGTAAAGAAACTACCTCTGGCCACACAAGAAAATGGAGGAACACAGAAACCAAATACAAAGCCCAGGGATCAGCAAAATCTGATCACTGGAACAACTAGCAAGTAAAGTTTAGGAAAGGAGAAATATTTTTTTTTTTTTGTTTTTTTCAAACAGACAGGAAAAAATGCAGTAAATGCTTTGTTTTCGACTAAATTGCTATCAAAGGCTGGTACACTTGAGTGTATTAGCCTGTTAGTTACTTTTAAGCAATACTTTAGCCCACAAGTGCAATCAACAATATAAGCTCACAAACACAGGAAAATAAGGCAATAAAACAGTAATAAAGGCACAAACAGTAGTCGAAAAGCTTAAAAGATCGAAAAATGCAAACAAAAAGTTTTAAAAATACTTATGATCAAGAAAGTTGCTTTTTCTGCTCTCTGCTGGCTTAGGAACTCTGCAGGGGACCACGAGGAGCTATGCCAAGTTCTCTAATGCCAGAAAAGCCCGCCAAAGCGTGCTTTATAGCAGGGGCTGGAAAAAACAGGAAATGACCCAAAATGGCCAACAAATTACAAGTTGCTGCTTCTAACCACTCCTCTGAGGACAAACAAGCAGCTCAGTACTCCCCACTCCCACTGGTGAGTAAAGAAACTACCTCTGGCCACACAAGAAAATGGAGGAACACAGAAACCAAATACAAAGCCCAGGGATCAGCAAAATCTGATCACTGGAACAACTAGCAAGTAAAGTTTAGGAAAGGAGAAATATTTTTTCAGTTTTTTTTTTTTTTTTCAAACAGACAGGAAAAAATGCAGTAAATGCTTTGTTTTCGACTAAATTGCTATCAAAGGCTGGTACACTTGAGTGTATTAGCCTGTTAGTTACTTTTAAGCAATACTTTAGCCCACAAGTGCAATCAACAATATAAGCTCACAAACACAGGAAAATAAGGCAATAAAACAGTAATAAAGGCACAAACAGTAGTCGAAAAGCTTAAAAGATCGAAAAATGCAAACAAAAAGTTTTAAAAATACTTATGATCAAGAAAGTTGCTTTTTCTGCTCTCTGCTGGCTTAGGAACTCTGCAGGGGACCACGAGGAGCTATGCCAAGTTCTCTAATGCCAGAAAAGCCCGCCAAAGCGTGCTTTATAGCAGGGGCTGGAAAAAACAGGAAATGACCCAAAATGGCCAACAAATTACAAGTTGCTGCTTCTAACCACTCCTCTGAGGACAAACAAGCAGCTCAGTACTCCCCACTCCCACTGGTGAGTAAAGAAACTACCTCTGGCCACACAAGAAAATGGAGGAACACAGAAACCAAATACAAAGCCCAGGGATCAGCAAAATCTGATCACTGGAACAACTAGCAAGTAAAGTTTAGGAAAGGAGAAATATTTTTTGTTTTTTTGTTTTTTTCAAACAGACAGGAAAAAATGCAGTAAATGCTTTGTTTTCGACTAAATTGCTATCAAAGGCTGGTACACTTGAGTGTATTAGCCTGTTAGTTACTTTTAAGCAATACTTTAGCCCACAAGTGCAATCAACAATATAAGCTCACAAACACAGGAAAATAAGGCAATAAAACAGTAATAAAGGCACAAACAGTAGTCGAAAAGCTTAAAAGATCGAAAAATGCAAACAAAAAGTTTTAAAAATACTTATGATCAAGAAAGTTGCTTTTTCTGCTCTCTGCTGGCTTAGGAACTCTGCAGGGGACCACGAGGAGCTATGCCAAGTTCTCTAATGCCAGAAAAGCCCGCCAAAGCGTGCTTTATAGCAGGGGGCTGGAAAAAACAGGAAATGACCCAAAATGGCCAACAAATTACAAGTTGCTGCTTCTAACCACTCCTCTGAGGACAAACAAGCAGCTCAGTACTCCCCACTCCCACTGGTGAGTAAAGAAACTACCTCTGGCCACACAAGAAAATGGAGGAACACAGAAACCAAATACAAAGCCCAGGGATCAGCAAAATCTGATCACTGGAACAACTAGCAAGTAAAGTTTAGGAAAGGAGAAATATTTTTTTTTTGTTTTTTGTTTTTTTCAAACAGACAGGAAAAAATGCAGTAAATGCTTTGTTTTCGACTAAATTGCTATCAAAGGCTGGTACACTTGAGTGTATTAGCCTGTTAGTTACTTTTAAGCAATACTTTAGCCCACAAGTGCAATCAACAATATAAGCTCACAAACACAGGAAAATAAGGCAATAAAACAGTAATAAAGGCACAAACAGTAGTCGAAAAGCTTAAAAGATCGAAAAATGCAAACAAAAAGTTTTAAAAATACTTATGATCAAGAAAGTTGCTTTTTCTGCTCTCTGCTGGCTTAGGAACTCTGCAGGGGACCACGAGGAGCTATGCCAAGTTCTCTAATGCCAGAAAAGCCCGCCAAAGCGTGCTTTATAGCAGGGGCTGGAAAAAACAGGAAATGACCCAAAATGGCCAACAAATTACAAGTTGCTGCTTCTAACCACTCCTCTGAGGACAAACAAGCAGCTCAGTACTCCCCACTCCCACTGGTGAGTAAAGAAACTACCTCTGGCCACACAAGAAAATGGAGGAACACAGAAACCAAATACAAAGCCCAGGGATCAGCAAAATCTGATCACTGGAACAACTAGCAAGTAAAGTTTAGGAAAGGAGAAATATTTTTTGTTTTTTGTTTTTTTCAAACAGACAGGAAAAATGCAGTAAATGCTTTGTTTTCGACTAAATTGCTATCAAAGGCTGGTACACTTGAGTGTATTAGCCTGTTAGTTACTTTTAAGCAATACTTTAGCCCACAAGTGCAATCAACAATATAAGCTCACAAACACAGGAAAATAAGGCAATAAAACAGTAATAAAGGCACAAACAGTAGTCGAAAAGCTTAAAAGATCGAAAAATGCAAACAAAAAGTTTTAAAAAATACTTATGATCAAGAAAGTTGCTTTTTCTGCTCTCTGCTGGCTTAGGAACTCTGCAGGGGACCACGAGGAGCTATGCCAAGTTCTCTAATGCCAGAAAAGCCCGCCAAAGCGTGCTTTATAGCAGGGGGCTGGAAAAAACAGGAAATGACCCAAAATGGCCAACAAATTACAAGTTGCTGCTTCTAACCACTCCTCTGAGGACAAACAAGCAGCTCAGTACTCCCCACTCCCACTGGTGAGTAAAGAAACTACCTCTGGCCACACAAGAAAATGGAGGAACACAGAAACCAAATACAAAGCCCAGGGATCAGCAAAATCTGATCACTGGAACAACTAGCAAGTAAAGTTTAGGAAAGGAGAAATATTTTTTTTTTTTTGTTTTTTTCAAACAGACAGGAAAAAATGCAGTAAATGCTTTGTTTTCGACTAAATTGCTATCAAAGGCTGGTACACTTGAGTGTATTAGCCTGTTAGTTACTTTTAAGCAATACTTTAGCCCACAAGTGCAATCAACAATATAAGCTCACAAACACAGGAAAATAAGGCAATAAAACAGTAATAAAGGCACAAACAGTAGTCGAAAAGCTTAAAAGATCGAAAAATGCAAACAAAAAGTTTTAAAAATACTTATGATCAAGAAAGTTGCTTTTTCTGCTCTCTGCTGGCTTAGGAACTCTGCAGGGGACCACGAGGAGCTATGCCAAGTTCTCTAATGCCAGAAAAGCCCGCCAAAGCGTGCTTTATAGCAGGGGCTGGAAAAAACAGGAAATGACCCAAAATGGCCAACAAATTACAAGTTGCTGCTTCTAACCACTCCTCTGAGGACAAACAAGCAGCTCAGTACTCCCCACTCCCACTGGTGAGTAAAGAAACTACCTCTGGCCACACAAGAAAATGGAGGAACACAGAAACCAAATACAAAGCCCAGGGATCAGCAAAATCTGATCACTGGAACAACTAGCAAGTAAAGTTTAGGAAAGGAGAAATATTTTTTTTGGGTTTTTTTGTTTTTTTTCAAACAGACAGGAAAAAATGCAGTAAATGCTTTGTTTTCGACTAAATTGCTATCAAAGGCTGGTACACTTGAGTGTATTAGCCTGTTAGTTACTTTTAAGCAATACTTTAGCCCACAAGTGCAATCAACAATATAAGCTCACAAACACAGGAAAATAAGGCAATAAAACAGTAATAAAGGCACAAACAGTAGTCGAAAAGCTTAAAAGATCGAAAAATGCAAACAAAAAGTTTTAAAAATACTTATGATCAAGAAAGTTGCTTTTTCTGCTCTCTGCTGGCTTAGGAACTCTGCAGGGGACCACGAGGAGCTATGCCAAGTTCTCTAATGCCAGAAAAGCCCGCCAAAGCGTGCTTTATAGCAGGGGCTGGAAAAAACAGGAAATGACCCAAAATGGCCAACAAATTACAAGTTGCTGCTTCTAACCACTCCTCTGAGGACAAACAAGCAGCTCAGTACTCCCCACTCCCACTGGTGAGTAAAGAAACTACCTCTGGCCACACAAGAAAATGGAGGAACACAGAAACCAAATACAAAGCCCAGGGATCAGCAAAATCTGATCACTGGAACAACTAGCAAGTAAAGTTTAGGAAAGGAGAAATATTTTTTGTTTTTTTTGTTTTTTCAAACAGACAGGAAAAAATGCAGTAAATGCTTTGTTTTCGACTAAATTGCTATCAAAGGCTGGTACACTTGAGTGTATTAGCCTGTTAGTTACTTTTAAGCAATACTTTAGCCCACAAGTGCAATCAACAATATAAGCTCACAAACACAGGAAAATAAGGCAATAAAACAGTAATAAAGGCACAAACAGTAGTCGAAAAGCTTAAAAGATCGAAAAATGCAAACAAAAAGTTTTAAAAATACTTATGATCAAGAAAGTTGCTTTTTCTGCTCTCTGCTGGCTTAGGAACTCTGCAGGGGACCACGAGGAGCTATGCCAAGTTCTCTAATGCCAGAAAAGCCCGCCAAAGCGTGCTTTATAGCAGGGGGCTGGAAAAAACAGGAAATGACCCAAAATGGCCAACAAATTACAAGTTGCTGCTTCTAACCACTCCTCTGAGGACAAACAAGCAGCTCAGTACTCCCCACTCCCACTGGTGAGTAAAGAAACTACCTCTGGCCACACAAGAAAATGGAGGAACACAGAAACCAAATACAAAGCCCAGGGATCAGCAAAATCTGATCACTGGAACAACTAGCAAGTAAAGTTTAGGAAAGGAGAAATATTTTTTGTTTTTTTTTGTTTTTTCAAAAAGACAGGAAAAATGCAGTAAATGCTTTGTTTTCGACTAAATTGCTATCAAAGGCTGGTACACTTGAGTGTATTAGCCTGTTAGTTACTTTTAAGCAATACTTTAGCCCACAAGTGCAATCAACAATATAAGCTCACAAACACAGGAAAATAAGGCAATAAAACAGTAATAAAGGCACAAACAGTAGTCGAAAAGCTTAAAAGATCGAAAAATGCAAACAAAAAGTTTTAAAAATACTTATGATCAAGAAAGTTGCTTTTTCTGCTCTCTGCTGGCTTAGGAACTCTGCAGGGGACCACGAGGAGCTATGCCAAGTTCTCTAATGCCAGAAAAGCCCGCCAAAGCGTGCTTTATAGCAGGGGGCTGGAAAAAACAGGAAATGACCCAAAATGGCCAACAAATTACAAGTTGCTGCTTCTAACCACTCCTCTGAGGACAAACAAGCAGCTCAGTACTCCCCACTCCCACTGGTGAGTAAAGAAACTACCTCTGGCCACACAAGAAAATGGAGGAACACAGAAACCAAATACAAAGCCCAGGGATCAGCAAAATCTGATCACTGGAACAACTAGCAAGTAAAGTTTAGGAAAGGAGAAATATTTTTTTGTTTTTTTTTGTTTTTTTTTCAAACAGACAGGAAAAAATGCAGTAAATGCTTTGTTTTCGACTAAATTGCTATCAAAGGCTGGTACACTTGAGTGTATTAGCCTGTTAGTTACTTTTAAGCAATACTTTAGCCCACAAGTGCAATCAACAATATAAGCTCACAAACACAGGAAAATAAGGCAATAAAACAGTAATAAAGGCACAAACAGTAGTCGAAAAGCTTAAAAGATCGAAAAATGCAAACAAAAAGTTTTAAAAAATACTTATGATCAAGAAAGTTGCTTTTTCTGCTCTCTGCTGGCTTAGGAACTCTGCAGGGGACCACGAGGAGCTATGCCAAGTTCTCTAATGCCAGAAAAGCCCGCCAAAGCGTGCTTTATAGCAGGGGGCTGGAAAAAACAGGAAATGACCCAAAATGGCCAACAAATTACAAGTTGCTGCTTCTAACCACTCCTCTGAGGACAAACAAGCAGCTCAGTACTCCCCACTCCCACTGGTGAGTAAAGAAACTACCTCTGGCCACACAAGAAAATGGAGGAACACAGAAACCAAATACAAAGCCCAGGGATCAGCAAAATCTGATCACTGGAACAACTAGCAAGTAAAGTTTAGGAAAGGAGAAATATTTTTTGTTTTTTTTTTTTTTTCAAACAGACAGGAAAAATGCAGTAAATGCTTTGTTTTCGACTAAATTGCTATCAAAGGCTGGTACACTTGAGTGTATTAGCCTGTTAGTTACTTTTAAGCAATACTTTAGCCCACAAGTGCAATCAACAATATAAGCTCACAAACACAGGAAAATAAGGCAATAAAACAGTAATAAAGGCACAAACAGTAGTCGAAAAGCTTAAAAGATCGAAAAATGCAAACAAAAAGTTTTAAAAATACTTATGATCAAGAAAGTTGCTTTTTCTGCTCTCTGCTGGCTTAGGAACTCTGCAGGGGACCACGAGGAGCTATGCCAAGTTCTCTAATGCCAGAAAAGCCCGCCAAAGCGTGCTTTATAGCAGGGGGCTGGAAAAAACAGGAAATGACCCAAAATGGCCAACAAATTACAAGTTGCTGCTTCTAACCACTCCTCTGAGGACAAACAAGCAGCTCAGTACTCCCCACTCCCACTGGTGAGTAAAGAAACTACCTCTGGCCACACAAGAAAATGGAGGAACACAGAAACCAAATACAAAGCCCAGGGATCAGCAAAATCTGATCACTGGAACAACTAGCAAGTAAAGTTTAGGAAAGGAGAAATATTTTTTTGTTTTTTTTTTCAAACAGACAGGAAAAAATGCAGTAAATGCTTTGTTTTCGACTAAATTGCTATCAAAGGCTGGTACACTTGAGTGTATTAGCCTGTTAGTTACTTTTAAGCAATACTTTAGCCCACAAGTGCAATCAACAATATAAGCTCACAAACACAGGAAAATAAGGCAATAAAACAGTAATAAAGGCACAAACAGTAGTCGAAAAGCTTAAAAGATCGAAAAATGCAAACAAAAAGTTTTAAAAATACTTATGATCAAGAAAGTTGCTTTTTCTGCTCTCTGCTGGCTTAGGAACTCTGCAGGGGACCACGAGGAGCTATGCCAAGTTCTCTAATGCCAGAAAAGCCCGCCAAAGCGTGCTTTATAGCAGGGGCTGGAAAAAACAGGAAATGACCCAAAATGGCCAACAAATTACAAGTTGCTGCTTCTAACCACTCCTCTGAGGACAAACAAGCAGCTCAGTACTCCCCACTCCCACTGGTGAGTAAAGAAACTACCTCTGGCCACACAAGAAAATGGAGGAACACAGAAACCAAATACAAAGCCCAGGGATCAGCAAAATCTGATCACTGGAACAACTAGCAAGTAAAGTTTAGGAAAGGAGAAATATTTTTTGTTTTTTGTTTTTTTCAAACAGACAGGAAAAATGCAGTAAATGCTTTGTTTTCGACTAAATTGCTATCAAAGGCTGGTACACTTGAGTGTATTAGCCTGTTAGTTACTTTTAAGCAATACTTTAGCCCACAAGTGCAATCAACAATATAAGCTCACAAACACAGGAAAATAAGGCAATAAAACAGTAATAAAGGCACAAACAGTAGTCGAAAAGCTTAAAAGATCGAAAAATGCAAACAAAAAGTTTTAAAAATACTTATGATCAAGAAAGTTGCTTTTTCTGCTCTCTGCTGGCTTAGGAACTCTGCAGGGGACCACGAGGAGCTATGCCAAGTTCTCTAATGCCAGAAAAGCCCGCCAAAGCGTGCTTTATAGCAAAGGGCTGGAAAAACAGGAAATGACCCAAAATGGCCAACAAATTACAAGTTGCTGCTTCTAACCACTCCTCTGAGGACAAACAAGCAGCTCAGTACTCCCCACTCCCACTGGTGAGTAAAGAAACTACCTCTGGCCACACAAGAAAATGGAGGAACACAGAAACCAAATACAAAGCCCAGGGATCAGCAAAATCTGATCACTGGAACAACTAGCAAGTAAAGTTTAGGAAAGGAGAAATATTTTTTGTTTTTTTGTTTTTTTCAAACAGACAGGAAAAATGCAGTAAATGCTTTGTTTTCGACTAAATTGCTATCAAAGGCTGGTACACTTGAGTGTATTAGCCTGTTAGTTACTTTTAAGCAATACTTTAGCCCACAAGTGCAATCAACAATATAAGCTCACAAACACAGGAAAATAAGGCAATAAAACAGTAATAAAGGCACAAACAGTAGTCGAAAAGCTTAAAAGATCGAAAAATGCAAACAAAAAGTTTTAAAAATACTTATGATCAAGAAAGTTGCTTTTTCTGCTCTCTGCTGGCTTAGGAACTCTGCAGGGGACCACGAGGAGCTATGCCAAGTTCTCTAATGCCAGAAAAGCCCGCCAAAGCGTGCTTTATAGCAGGGGCTGGAAAAAACAGGAAATGACCCAAAATGGCCAACAAATTACAAGTTGCTGCTTCTAACCACTCCTCTGAGGACAAACAAGCAGCTCAGTACTCCCCACTCCCACTGGTGAGTAAAGAAACTACCTCTGGCCACACAAGAAAATGGAGGAACACAGAAACCAAATACAAAGCCCAGGGATCAGCAAAATCTGATCACTGGAACAACTAGCAAGTAAAGTTTAGGAAAGGAGAAATATTTTTTGGGGGTTTTTTTGTTTTTTTTCAAACAGACAGGAAAAATTGCAGTAAATGCTTTGTTTTCGACTAAATTGCTATCAAAGGCTGGTACACTTGAGTGTATTAGCCTGTTAGTTACTTTTAAGCAATACTTTAGCCCACAAGTGCAATCAACAATATAAGCTCACAAACACAGGAAAATAAGGCAATAAAACAGTAATAAAGGCACAAACAGTAGTCGAAAAGCTTAAAAGATCGAAAAATGCAAACAAAAAGTTTAAAAAATACTTATGATCAAGAAAGTTGCTTTTTCTGCTCTCTGCTGGCTTAGGAACTCTGCAGGGGACCACGAGGAGCTATGCCAAGTTCTCTAATGCCAGAAAAGCCCGCCAAAGCGTGCTTTATAGCAGGGGCTGGAAAAAACAGGAAATGACCCAAAATGGCCAACAAATTACAAGTTGCTGCTTCTAACCACTCCTCTGAGGACAAACAAGCAGCTCAGTACTCCCCACTCCCACTGGTGAGTAAAGAAACTACCTCTGGCCACACAAGAAAATGGAGGAACACAGAAACCAAATACAAAGCCCAGGGATCAGCAAAATCTGATCACTGGAACAACTAGCAAGTAAAGTTTAGGAAAGGAGAAATATTTTTTGTTTTTTTTTTTTTCAAACAGACAGGAAAAATGCAGTAAATGCTTTGTTTTCGACTAAATTGCTATCAAAGGCTGGTACACTTGAGTGTATTAGCCTGTTAGTTACTTTTAAGCAATACTTTAGCCCACAAGTGCAATCAACAATATAAGCTCACAAACACAGGAAAATAAGGCAATAAAACAGTAATAAAGGCACAAACAGTAGTCGAAAAGCTTAAAAGATCGAAAAATGCAAACAAAAAGTTTTAAAAATACTTATGATCAAGAAAGTTGCTTTTTCTGCTCTCTGCTGGCTTAGGAACTCTGCAGGGGACCACGAGGAGCTATGCCAAGTTCTCTAATGCCAGAAAAGCCCGCCAAAGCGTGCTTTATAGCAGGGGCTGGAAAAAACAGGAAATGACCCAAAATGGCCAACAAATTACAAGTTGCTGCTTCTAACCACTCCTCTGAGGACAAACAAGCAGCTCAGTACTCCCCACTCCCACTGGTGAGTAAAGAAACTACCTCTGGCCACACAAGAAAATGGAGGAACACAGAAACCAAATACAAAGCCCAGGGATCAGCAAAATCTGATCACTGGAACAACTAGCAAGTAAAGTTTAGGAAAGGAGAAATATTTTTTTTTTTTGTTTTTTTTCAAACAGACAGGAAAAATGCAGTAAATGCTTTGTTTTCGACTAAATTGCTATCAAAGGCTGGTACACTTGAGTGTATTAGCCTGTTAGTTACTTTTAAGCAATACTTTAGCCCACAAGTGCAATCAACAATATAAGCTCACAAACACAGGAAAATAAGGCAATAAAACAGTAATAAAGGCACAAACAGTAGTCGAAAAGCTTAAAAGATCGAAAAATGCAAACAAAAAGTTTTAAAAATACTTATGATCAAGAAAGTTGCTTTTTCTGCTCTCTGCTGGCTTAGGAACTCTGCAGGGGACCACGAGGAGCTATGCCAAGTTCTCTAATGCCAGAAAAGCCCGCCAAAGCGTGCTTTATAGCAGGGGGCTGGAAAAAACAGGAAATGACCCAAAATGGCCAACAAATTACAAGTTGCTGCTTCTAACCACTCCTCTGAGGACAAACAAGCAGCTCAGTACTCCCCACTCCCACTGGTGAGTAAAGAAACTACCTCTGGCCACACAAGAAAATGGAGGAACACAGAAACCAAATACAAAGCCCAGGGATCAGCAAAATCTGATCACTGGAACAACTAGCAAGTAAAGTTTAGGAAAGGAGAAATATTTTTTGTTTTTTTTTTTTGTTTTTTCAAAAAGACAGGAAAAATGCAGTAAATGCTTTGTTTTCGACTAAATTGCTATCAAAGGCTGGTACACTTGAGTGTATTAGCCTGTTAGTTACTTTTAAGCAATACTTTAGCCCACAAGTGCAATCAACAATATAAGCTCACAAACACAGGAAAATAAGGCAATAAAACAGTAATAAAGGCACAAACAGTAGTCGAAAAGCTTAAAAGATCGAAAAATGCAAACTAAAAGTTTTAAAAATACTTATGATCAAGAAAGTTGCTTTTTCTGCTCTCTGCTGGCTTAGGAACTCTGCAGGGGACCACGAGGAGCTATGCCAAGTTCTCTAATGCCAGAAAAGCCCGCCAAAGCGTGCTTTATAGCAGGGGCTGGAAAAACAGGAAATGACCCAAAATGGCCAACAAATTACAAGTTGCTGCTTCTAACCACTCCTCTGAGGACAAACAAGCAGCTCAGTACTCCCCACTCCCACTGGTGAGTAAAGAAACTACCTCTGGCCACACAAGAAAATGGAGGAACACAGAAACCAAATACAAAGCCCAGGGATCAGCAAAATCTGATCACTGGAACAACTAGCAAGTAAAGTTTAGGAAAGGAGAAATATTTTTTGTTTTTTTGTTTTTTCAAACAGACAGGAAAAATGCAGTAAATGCTTTGTTTTCGACTAAATTGCTATCAAAGGCTGGTACACTTGAGTGTATTAGCCTGTTAGTTACTTTTAAGCAATACTTTAGCCCACAAGTGCAATCAACAATATAAGCTCACAAACACAGGAAAATAAGGCAATAAAACAGTAATAAAGGCACAAACAGTAGTCGAAAAGCTTAAAAGATCGAAAAATGCAAACAAAAAGTTTTAAAAATACTTATGATCAAGAAAGTTGCTTTTTCTGCTCTCTGCTGGCTTAGGAACTCTGCAGGGGACCACGAGGAGCTATGCCAAGTTCTCTAATGCCAGAAAAGCCCGCCAAAGCGTGCTTTATAGCAGGGGCTGGAAAAAACAGGAAATGACCCAAAATGGCCAACAAATTACAAGTTGCTGCTTCTAACCACTCCTCTGAGGACAAACAAGCAGCTCAGTACTCCCCACTCCCACTGGTGAGTAAAGAAACTACCTCTGGCCACACAAGAAAATGGAGGAACACAGAAACCAAATACAAAGCCCAGGGATCAGCAAAATCTGATCACTGGAACAACTAGCAAGTAAAGTTTAGGAAAGGAGAAATATTTTTTGTTTTTTTTGTTTTTTCAAACAGACAGGAAAAAATGCAGTAAATGCTTTGTTTTCGACTAAATTGCTATCAAAGGCTGGTACACTTGAGTGTATTAGCCTGTTAGTTACTTTTAAGCAATACTTTAGCCCACAAGTGCAATCAACAATATAAGCTCACAAACACAGGAAAATAAGGCAATAAAACAGTAATAAAGGCACAAACAGTAGTCGAAAAGCTTAAAAGATCGAAAAATGCAAACAAAAAGTTTTAAAAATACTTATGATCAAGAAAGTTGCTTTTTCTGCTCTCTGCTGGCTTAGGAACTCTGCAGGGGACCACGAGGAGCTATGCCAAGTTCTCTAATGCCAGAAAAGCCCGCCAAAGCGTGCTTTATAGCAGGGGCTGGAAAAAACAGGAAATGACCCAAAATGGCCAACAAATTACAAGTTGCTGCTTCTAACCACTCCTCTGAGGACAAACAAGCAGCTCAGTACTCCCCACTCCCACTGGTGAGTAAAGAAACTACCTCTGGCCACACAAGAAAATGGAGGAACACAGAAACCAAATACAAAGCCCAGGGATCAGCAAAATCTGATCACTGGAACAACTAGCAAGTAAAGTTTAGGAAAGGAGAAATATTTTTTGTTTTTTTGTTTTTTTCAAACAGACAGGAAAAATGCAGTAAATGCTTTGTTTTCGACTAAATTGCTATCAAAGGCTGGTACACTTGAGTGTATTAGCCTGTTAGTTACTTTTAAGCAATACTTTAGCCCACAAGTGCAATCAACAATATAAGCTCACAAACACAGGAAAATAAGGCAATAAAACAGTAATAAAGGCACAAACAGTAGTCGAAAAGCTTAAAAGATCGAAAAATGCAAACAAAAAGTTTTAAAAATACTTATGATCAAGAAAGTTGCTTTTTCTGCTCTCTGCTGGCTTAGGAACTCTGCAGGGGACCACGAGGAGCTATGCCAAGTTCTCTAATGCCAGAAAAGCCCGCCAAAGCGTGCTTTATAGCAGGGGCTGGAAAAACAGGAAATGACCCAAAATGGCCAACAAATTACAAGTTGCTGCTTCTAACCACTCCTCTGAGGACAAACAAGCAGCTCAGTACTCCCCACTCCCACTGGTGAGTAAAGAAACTACCTCTGGCCACACAAGAAAATGGAGGAACACAGAAACCAAATACAAAGCCCAGGGATCAGCAAAATCTGATCACTGGAACAACTAGCAAGTAAAGTTTAGGAAAGGAGAAATATTTTTTGTTTTTTGTTTTTTTCAAACAGACAGGAAAAATGCAGTAAATGCTTTGTTTTCGACTAAATTGCTATCAAAGGCTGGTACACTTGAGTGTATTAGCCTGTTAGTTACTTTTAAGCAATACTTTAGCCCACAAGTGCAATCAACAATATAAGCTCACAAACACAGGAAAATAAGGCAATAAAACAGTAATAAAGGCACAAACAGTAGTCGAAAAGCTTAAAAGATCGAAAAATGCAAACAAAAGTTTTAAAAATACTTATGATCAAGAAAGTTGCTTTTTCTGCTCTCTGCTGGCTTAGGAACTCTGCAGGGGACCACGAGGAGCTATGCCAAGTTCTCTAATGCCAGAAAAGCCCGCCAAAGCGTGCTTTATAGCAGGGGGCTGGAAAAAACAGGAAATGACCCAAAATGGCCAACAAATTACAAGTTGCTGCTTCTAACCACTCCTCTGAGGACAAACAAGCAGCTCAGTACTCCCCACTCCCACTGGTGAGTAAAGAAACTACCTCTGGCCACACAAGAAAATGGAGGAACACAGAAACCAAATACAAAGCCCAGGGATCAGCAAAATCTGATCACTGGAACAACTAGCAAGTAAAGTTTAGGAAAGGAGAAATATTTTTTTGTTTTTTTTTTTTCAAACAGACAGGAAAAAATGCAGTAAATGCTTTGTTTTCGACTAAATTGCTATCAAAGGCTGGTACACTTGAGTGTATTAGCCTGTTAGTTACTTTTAAGCAATACTTTAGCCCACAAGTGCAATCAACAATATAAGCTCACAAACACAGGAAAATAAGGCAATAAAACAGTAATAAAGGCACAAACAGTAGTCGAAAAGCTTAAAAGATCGAAAAATGCAAACAAAAAGTTTTAAAAATACTTATGATCAAGAAAGTTGCTTTTTCTGCTCTCTGCTGGCTTAGGAACTCTGCAGGGGACCACGAGGAGCTATGCCAAGTTCTCTAATGCCAGAAAAGCCCGCCAAAGCGTGCTTTATAGCAGGGGGCTGGAAAAAACAGGAAATGACCCAAAATGGCCAACAAATTACAAGTTGCTGCTTCTAACCACTCCTCTGAGGACAAACAAGCAGCTCAGTACTCCCCACTCCCACTGGTGAGTAAAGAAACTACCTCTGGCCACACAAGAAAATGGAGGAACACAGAAACCAAATACAAAGCCCAGGGATCAGCAAAATCTGATCACTGGAACAACTAGCAAGTAAAGTTTAGGAAAGGAGAAATATTTTTTTTTTTTTTTTTTTTCAAACAGACAGGAAAAAATGCAGTAAATGCTTTGTTTTCGACTAAATTGCTATCAAAGGCTGGTACACTTGAGTGTATTAGCCTGTTAGTTACTTTTAAGCAATACTTTAGCCCACAAGTGCAATCAACAATATAAGCTCACAAACACAGGAAAATAAGGCAATAAAACAGTAATAAAGGCACAAACAGTAGTCGAAAAGCTTAAAAGATCGAAAAATGCAAACAAAAAGTTTTAAAAATACTTATGATCAAGAAAGTTGCTTTTTCTGCTCTCTGCTGGCTTAGGAACTCTGCAGGGGACCACGAGGAGCTATGCCAAGTTCTCTAATGCCAGAAAAGCCCGCCAAAGCGTGCTTTATAGCAGGGGCTGGAAAAAACAGGAAATGACCCAAAATGGCCAACAAATTACAAGTTGCTGCTTCTAACCACTCCTCTGAGGACAAACAAGCAGCTCAGTACTCCCCACTCCCACTGGTGAGTAAAGAAACTACCTCTGGCCACACAAGAAAATGGAGGAACACAGAAACCAAATACAAAGCCCAGGGATCAGCAAAATCTGATCACTGGAACAACTAGCAAGTAAAGTTTAGGAAAGGAGAAATATTTTTTGTTTTTTTGTTTTTTCAAACAGACAGGAAAAATGCAGTAAATGCTTTGTTTTCGACTAAATTGCTATCAAAGGCTGGTACACTTGAGTGTATTAGCCTGTTAGTTACTTTTAAGCAATACTTTAGCCCACAAGTGCAATCAACAATATAAGCTCACAAACACAGGAAAATAAGGCAATAAAACAGTAATAAAGGCACAAACAGTAGTCGAAAAGCTTAAAAGATCGAAAAATGCAAACAAAAAGTTTTAAAAATACTTATGATCAAGAAAGTTGCTTTTTCTGCTCTCTGCTGGCTTAGGAACTCTGCAGGGGACCACGAGGAGCTATGCCAAGTTCTCTAATGCCAGAAAAGCCCGCCAAAGCGTGCTTTATAGCAGGGGGCTGGAAAAAACAGGAAATGACCCAAAATGGCCAACAAATTACAAGTTGCTGCTTCTAACCACTCCTCTGAGGACAAACAAGCAGCTCAGTACTCCCCACTCCCACTGGTGAGTAAAGAAACTACCTCTGGCCACACAAGAAAATGGAGGAACACAGAAACCAAATACAAAGCCCAGGGATCAGCAAAATCTGATCACTGGAACAACTAGCAAGTAAAGTTTAGGAAAGGAGAAATATTTTTTTTTTTTTTTTTTTGTTTTTTCAAACAGACAGGAAAAATGCAGTAAATGCTTTGTTTTCGACTAAATTGCTATCAAAGGCTGGTACACTTGAGTGTATTAGCCTGTTAGTTACTTTTAAGCAATACTTTAGCCCACAAGTGCAATCAACAATATAAGCTCACAAACACAGGAAAATAAGGCAATAAAACAGTAATAAAGGCACAAACAGTAGTCGAAAAGCTTAAAAGATCGAAAAATGCAAACAAAAAGTTTTAAAAATACTTATGATCAAGAAAGTTGCTTTTTCTGCTCTCTGCTGGCTTAGGAACTCTGCAGGGGACCACGAGGAGCTATGCCAAGTTCTCTAATGCCAGAAAAGCCCGCCAAAGCGTGCTTTATAGCAGGGGGCTGGAAAAAACAGGAAATGACCCAAAATGGCCAACAAATTACAAGTTGCTGCTTCTAACCACTCCTCTGAGGACAAACAAGCAGCTCAGTACTCCCCACTCCCACTGGTGAGTAAAGAAACTACCTCTGGCCACACAAGAAAATGGAGGAACACAGAAACCAAATACAAAGCCCAGGGATCAGCAAAATCTGATCACTGGAACAACTAGCAAGTAAAGTTTAGGAAAGGAGAAATATTTTTTTTTTTTTTTTTTTCAAACAGACAGGAAAAAATGCAGTAAATGCTTTGTTTTCGACTAAATTGCTATCAAAGGCTGGTACACTTGAGTGTATTAGCCTGTTAGTTACTTTTAAGCAATACTTTAGCCCACAAGTGCAATCAACAATATAAGCTCACAAACACAGGAAAATAAGGCAATAAAACAGTAATAAAGGCACAAACAGTAGTCGAAAAGCTTAAAAGATCGAAAAATGCAAACAAAAAGTTTTAAAAATACTTATGATCAAGAAAGTTGCTTTTTCTGCTCTCTGCTGGCTTAGGAACTCTGCAGGGGACCACGAGGAGCTATGCCAAGTTCTCTAATGCCAGAAAAGCCCGCCAAAGCGTGCTTTATAGCAGGGGCTGGAAAAAACAGGAAATGACCCAAAATGGCCAACAAATTACAAGTTGCTGCTTCTAACCACTCCTCTGAGGACAAACAAGCAGCTCAGTACTCCCCACTCCCACTGGTGAGTAAAGAAACTACCTCTGGCCACACAAGAAAATGGAGGAACACAGAAACCAAATACAAAGCCCAGGGATCAGCAAAATCTGATCACTGGAACAACTAGCAAGTAAAGTTTAGGAAAGGAGAAATATTTTTTGTTTTTTGTTTTTTCAAACAGACAGGAAAAAATGCAGTAAATGCTTTGTTTTCGACTAAATTGCTATCAAAGGCTGGTACACTTGAGTGTATTAGCCTGTTAGTTACTTTTAAGCAATACTTTAGCCCACAAGTGCAATCAACAATATAAGCTCACAAACACAGGAAAATAAGGCAATAAAACAGTAATAAAGGCACAAACAGTAGTCGAAAAGCTTAAAAGATCGAAAAATGCAAACAAAAAGTTTTAAAAATACTTATGATCAAGAAAGTTGCTTTTTCTGCTCTCTGCTGGCTTAGGAACTCTGCAGGGGACCACGAGGAGCTATGCCAAGTTCTCTAATGCCAGAAAAGCCCGCCAAAGCGTGCTTTATAGCAGGGGGCTGGAAAAAACAGGAAATGACCCAAAATGGCCAACAAATTACAAGTTGCTGCTTCTAACCACTCCTCTGAGGACAAACAAGCAGCTCAGTACTCCCCACTCCCACTGGTGAGTAAAGAAACTACCTCTGGCCACACAAGAAAATGGAGGAACACAGAAACCAAATACAAAGCCCAGGGATCAGCAAAATCTGATCACTGGAACAACTAGCAAGTAAAGTTTAGGAAAGGAGAAATATTTTTTTTTTTTTTTTTCAAACAGACAGGAAAAAATGCAGTAAATGCTTTGTTTTCGACTAAATTGCTATCAAAGGCTGGTACACTTGAGTGTATTAGCCTGTTAGTTACTTTTAAGCAATACTTTAGCCCACAAGTGCAATCAACAATATAAGCTCACAAACACAGGAAAATAAGGCAATAAAACAGTAATAAAGGCACAAACAGTAGTCGAAAAGCTTAAAAGATCGAAAAATGCAAACAAAAAGTTTTAAAAAATACTTATGATCAAGAAAGTTGCTTTTTCTGCTCTCTGCTGGCTTAGGAACTCTGCAGGGGACCACGAGGAGCTATGCCAAGTTCTCTAATGCCAGAAAAGCCCGCCAAAGCGTGCTTTATAGCAGGGGGCTGGAAAAAACAGGAAATGACCCAAAATGGCCAACAAATTACAAGTTGCTGCTTCTAACCACTCCTCTGAGGACAAACAAGCAGCTCAGTACTCCCCACTCCCACTGGTGAGTAAAGAAACTACCTCTGGCCACACAAGAAAATGGAGGAACACAGAAACCAAATACAAAGCCCAGGGATCAGCAAAATCTGATCACTGGAACAACTAGCAAGTAAAGTTTAGGAAAGGAGAAATATTTTTTTTTTTTTTGTTTTTTTTCAAACAGACAGGAAAAAATGCAGTAAATGCTTTGTTTTCGACTAAATTGCTATCAAAGGCTGGTACACTTGAGTGTATTAGCCTGTTAGTTACTTTTAAGCAATACTTTAGCCCACAAGTGCAATCAACAATATAAGCTCACAAACACAGGAAAATAAGGCAATAAAACAGTAATAAAGGCACAAACAGTAGTCGAAAAGCTTAAAAGATCGAAAAATGCAAACAAAAAGTTTTAAAAATACTTATGATCAAGAAAGTTGCTTTTTCTGCTCTCTGCTGGCTTAGGAACTCTGCAGGGGACCACGAGGAGCTATGCCAAGTTCTCTAATGCCAGAAAAGCCCGCCAAAGCGTGCTTTATAGCAGGGGGCTGGAAAAAACAGGAAATGACCCAAAATGGCCAACAAATTACAAGTTGCTGCTTCTAACCACTCCTCTGAGGACAAACAAGCAGCTCAGTACTCCCCACTCCCACTGGTGAGTAAAGAAACTACCTCTGGCCACACAAGAAAATGGAGGAACACAGAAACCAAATACAAAGCCCAGGGATCAGCAAAATCTGATCACTGGAACAACTAGCAAGTAAAGTTTAGGAAAGGAGAAATATTTTTTGTTTTTTGTTTTTTTTCAAACAGACAGGAAAAATGCAGTAAATGCTTTGTTTTCGACTAAATTGCTATCAAAGGCTGGTACACTTGAGTGTATTAGCCTGTTAGTTACTTTTAAGCAATACTTTAGCCCACAAGTGCAATCAACAATATAAGCTCACAAACACAGGAAAATAAGGCAATAAAACAGTAATAAAGGCACAAACAGTAGTCGAAAAGCTTAAAAGATCGAAAAATGCAAACAAAAAGTTTTAAAAATACTTATGATCAAGAAAGTTGCTTTTTCTGCTCTCTGCTGGCTTAGGAACTCTGCAGGGGACCACGAGGAGCTATGCCAAGTTCTCTAATGCCAGAAAAGCCCGCCAAAGCGTGCTTTATAGCAGGGGCTGGAAAAAACAGGAAATGACCCAAAATGGCCAACAAATTACAAGTTGCTGCTTCTAACCACTCCTCTGAGGACAAACAAGCAGCTCAGTACTCCCCACTCCCACTGGTGAGTAAAGAAACTACCTCTGGCCACACAAGAAAATGGAGGAACACAGAAACCAAATACAAAGCCCAGGGATCAGCAAAATCTGATCACTGGAACAACTAGCAAGTAAAGTTTAGGAAAGGAGAAATATTTTTTTTTTTTTTGTTTGTTTTTCAAACAGACAGGAAAAAATGCAGTAAATGCTTTGTTTTCGACTAAATTGCTATCAAAGGCTGGTACACTTGAGTGTATTAGCCTGTTAGTTACTTTTAAGCAATACTTTAGCCCACAAGTGCAATCAACAATATAAGCTCACAAACACAGGAAAATAAGGCAATAAAACAGTAATAAAGGCACAAACAGTAGTCGAAAAGCTTAAAAGATCGAAAAATGCAAACAAAAAGTTTTAAAAATACTTATGATCAAGAAAGTTGCTTTTTCTGCTCTCTGCTGGCTTAGGAACTCTGCAGGGGACCACGAGGAGCTATGCCAAGTTCTCTAATGCCAGAAAAGCCCGCCAAAGCGTGCTTTATAGCAGGGGGCTGGAAAAAACAGGAAATGACCCAAAATGGCCAACAAATTACAAGTTGCTGCTTCTAACCACTCCTCTGAGGACAAACAAGCAGCTCAGTACTCCCCACTCCCACTGGTGAGTAAAGAAACTACCTCTGGCCACACAAGAAAATGGAGGAACACAGAAACCAAATACAAAGCCCAGGGATCAGCAAAATCTGATCACTGGAACAACTAGCAAGTAAAGTTTAGGAAAGGAGAAATATTTTTTGTTTTTTTTTTTTTTTTTTCAAACAGACAGGAAAAAATGCAGTAAATGCTTTGTTTTCGACTAAATTGCTATCAAAGGCTGGTACACTTGAGTGTATTAGCCTGTTAGTTACTTTTAAGCAATACTTTAGCCCACAAGTGCAATCAACAATATAAGCTCACAAACACAGGAAAATAAGGCAATAAAACAGTAATAAAGGCACAAACAGTAGTCGAAAAGCTTAAAAGATCGAAAAATGCAAACAAAAAGTTTTAAAAATACTTATGATCAAGAAAGTTGCTTTTTCTGCTCTCTGCTGGCTTAGGAACTCTGCAGGGGACCACGAGGAGCTATGCCAAGTTCTCTAATGCCAGAAAAGCCCGCCAAAGCGTGCTTTATAGCAGGAGGGCTTGAAAAAACAGGAAATGACCCAAAATGGCCAACAAATTACAAGTTGCTGCTTCTAACCACTCCTCTGAGGACAAACAAGCAGCTCAGTACTCCCCACTCCCACTGGTGAGTAAAGAAACTACCTCTGGCCACACAAGAAAATGGAGGAACACAGAAACCAAATACAAAGCCCAGGGATCAGCAAAATCTGATCACTGGAACAACTAGCAAGTAAAGTTTAGGAAAGGAGAAATATTTTTTGTTTTTTGTTTTTTCAAACAGACAGGAAAAATGCAGTAAATGCTTTGTTTTCGACTAAATTGCTATCAAAGGCTGGTACACTTGAGTGTATTAGCCTGTTAGTTACTTTTAAGCAATACTTTAGCCCACAAGTGCAATCAACAATATAAGCTCACAAACACAGGAAAATAAGGCAATAAAACAGTAATAAAGGCACAAACAGTAGTCGAAAAGCTTAAAAGATCGAAAAATGCAAACAAAAAGTTTTAAAAATACTTATGATCAAGAAAGTTGCTTTTTCTGCTCTCTGCTGGCTTAGGAACTCTGCAGGGGACCACGAGGAGCTATGCCAAGTTCTCTAATGCCAGAAAAGCCCGCCAAAGCGTGCTTTATAGCAGGGGCTGGAAAAAACAGGAAATGACCCAAAATGGCCAACAAATTACAAGTTGCTGCTTCTAACCACTCCTCTGAGGACAAACAAGCAGCTCAGTACTCCCCACTCCCACTGGTGAGTAAAGAAACTACCTCTGGCCACACAAGAAAATGGAGGAACACAGAAACCAAATACAAAGCCCAGGGATCAGCAAAATCTGATCACTGGAACAACTAGCAAGTAAAGTTTAGGAAAGGAGAAATATTTTTTGTTTTTTTTTGTTTTTTTTCAAACAGACAGGAAAAAATGCAGTAAATGCTTTGTTTTCGACTAAATTGCTATCAAAGGCTGGTACACTTGAGTGTATTAGCCTGTTAGTTACTTTTAAGCAATACTTTAGCCCACAAGTGCAATCAACAATATAAGCTCACAAACACAGGAAAATAAGGCAATAAAACAGTAATAAAGGCACAAACAGTAGTCGAAAAGCTTAAAAGATCGAAAAATGCAAACAAAAAGTTTTAAAAATACTTATGATCAAGAAAGTTGCTTTTTCTGCTCTCTGCTGGCTTAGGAACTCTGCAGGGGACCACGAGGAGCTATGCCAAGTTCTCTAATGCCAGAAAAGCCCGCCAAAGCGTGCTTTATAGCAGGGGGCTGGAAAAAACAGGAAATGACCCAAAATGGCCAACAAATTACCAGTTGCTGCTTCTAACCACTCCTCTGAGGACAAACAAGCAGCTCAGTACTCCCCACTCCCACTGGTGAGTAAAGAAACTACCTCTGGCCACACAAGAAAATGGAGGAACACAGAAACCAAATACAAAGCCCAGGGATCAGCAAAATCTGATCACTGGAACAACTAGCAAGTAAAGTTTAGGAAAAGGAGAAATATTTTTTTTTTTTTGTTTTGTTTTCAAACAGACAGGAAAAAATGCAGTAAATGCTTTGTTTTCGACTAAATTGCTATCAAAGGCTGGTACACTTGAGTGTATTAGCCTGTTAGTTACTTTTAAGCAATACTTTAGCCCACAAGTGCAATCAACAATATAAGCTCACAAACACAGGAAAATAAGGCAATAAAACAGTAATAAAGGCACAAACAGTAGTCGAAAAGCTTAAAAGATCGAAAAATGCAAACAAAAAGTTTTAAAAAATACTTATGATCAAGAAAGTTGCTTTTTCTGCTCTCTGCTGGCTTAGGAACTCTGCAGGGGACCACGAGGAGCTATGCCAAGTTCTCTAATGCCAGAAAAGCCCGCCAAAGCGTGCTTTATAGCAGGGGCTGGAAAAACAGGAAATGACCCAAAATGGCCAACAAATTACAAGTTGCTGCTTCTAACCACTCCTCTGAGGACAAACAAGCAGCTCAGTACTCCCCACTCCCACTGGTGAGTAAAGAAACTACCTCTGGCCACACAAGAAAATGGAGGAACACAGAAACCAAATACAAAGCCCAGGGATCAGCAAAATCTGATCACTGGAACAACTAGCAAGTAAAGTTTAGGAAAGGAGAAATATTTTTTGTTTTTTTTGTTTTTTCAAACAGACAGGAAAAATGCAGTAAATGCTTTGTTTTCGACTAAATTGCTATCAAAGGCTGGTACACTTGAGTGTATTAGCCTGTTAGTTACTTTTAAGCAATACTTTAGCCCACAAGTGCAATCAACAATATAAGCTCACAAACACAGGAAAATAAGGCAATAAAACAGTAATAAAGGCACAAACAGTAGTCGAAAAGCTTAAAAGATCGAAAAATGCAAACAAAAAGTTTTAAAAATACTTATGATCAAGAAAGTTGCTTTTTCTGCTCTCTGCTGGCTTAGGAACTCTGCAGGGGACCACGAGGAGCTATGCCAAGTTCTCTAATGCCAGAAAAGCCCGCCAAAGCGTGCTTTATAGCAGGGGGCTGGAAAAAACAGGAAATGACCCAAAATGGCCAACAAATTACAAGTTGCTGCTTCTAACCACTCCTCTGAGGACAAACAAGCAGCTCAGTACTCCCCACTCCCACTGGTGAGTAAAGAAACTACCTCTGGCCACACAAGAAAATGGAGGAACACAGAAACCAAATACAAAGCCCAGGGATCAGCAAAATCTGATCACTGGAACAACTAGCAAGTAAAGTTTAGGAAAGGAGAAATATTTTTTTTTTTTTTTTTTTTTCAAACAGACAGGAAAAAATGCAGTAAATGCTTTGTTTTCGACTAAATTGCTATCAAAGGCTGGTACACTTGAGTGTATTAGCCTGTTAGTTACTTTTAAGCAATACTTTAGCCCACAAGTGCAATCAACAATATAAGCTCACAAACACAGGAAAATAAGGCAATAAAACAGTAATAAAGGCACAAACAGTAGTCGAAAAGCTTAAAAGATCGAAAAATGCAAACAAAAAGTTTTAAAAATACTTATGATCAAGAAAGTTGCTTTTTCTGCTCTCTGCTGGCTTAGGAACTCTGCAGGGGACCACGAGGAGCTATGCCAAGTTCTCTAATGCCAGAAAAGCCCGCCAAAGCGTGCTTTATAGCAGGGGGCTGGAAAAAACAGGAAATGACCCAAAATGGCCAACAAATTACAAGTTGCTGCTTCTAACCACTCCTCTGAGGACAAACAAGCAGCTCAGTACTCCCCACTCCCACTGGTGAGTAAAGAAACTACCTCTGGCCACACAAGAAAATGGAGGAACACAGAAACCAAATACAAAGCCCAGGGATCAGCAAAATCTGATCACTGGAACAACTAGCAAGTAAAGTTTAGGAAAGGAGAAATATTTTTTTGTTTTTTTTGTTTTTTTCAAACAGACAGGAAAAAAATGCAGTAAATGCTTTGTTTTCGACTAAATTGCTATCAAAGGCTGGTACACTTGAGTGTATTAGCCTGTTAGTTACTTTTAAGCAATACTTTAGCCCACAAGTGCAATCAACAATATAAGCTCACAAACACAGGAAAATAAGGCAATAAAACAGTAATAAAGGCACAAACAGTAGTCGAAAAGCTTAAAAGATCGAAAAATGCAAACAAAAAGTTTTAAAAATACTTATGATCAAGAAAGTTGCTTTTTCTGCTCTCTGCTGGCTTAGGAACTCTGCAGGGGACCACGAGGAGCTATGCCAAGTTCTCTAATGCCAGAAAAGCCCGCCAAAGCGTGCTTTATAGCAGGGGGCTGGAAAAAACAGGAAATGACCCAAAATGGCCAACAAATTACAAGTTGCTGCTTCTAACCACTCCTCTGAGGACAAACAAGCAGCTCAGTACTCCCCACTCCCACTGGTGAGTAAAGAAACTACCTCTGGCCACACAAGAAAATGGAGGAACACAGAAACCAAATACAAAGCCCAGGGATCAGCAAAATCTGATCACTGGAACAACTAGCAAGTAAAGTTTAGGAAAGGAGAAATATTTTTTGTTTTTTTTTTTGTTTTTTCAAAAAGACAGGAAAAATGCAGTAAATGCTTTGTTTTCGACTAAATTGCTATCAAAGGCTGGTACACTTGAGTGTATTAGCCTGTTAGTTACTTTTAAGCAATACTTTAGCCCACAAGTGCAATCAACAATATAAGCTCACAAACACAGGAAAATAAGGCAATAAAACAGTAATAAAGGCACAAACAGTAGTCGAAAAGCTTAAAAGATCGAAAAATGCAAACAAAAAGTTTTAAAAATACTTATGATCAAGAAAGTTGCTTTTTCTGCTCTCTGCTGGCTTAGGAACTCTGCAGGGGACCACGAGGAGCTATGCCAAGTTCTCTAATGCCAGAAAAGCCCGCCAAAGCGTGCTTTATAGCAGGGGCTGGAAAAAACAGGAAATGACCCAAAATGGCCAACAAATTACAAGTTGCTGCTTCTAACCACTCCTCTGAGGACAAACAAGCAGCTCAGTACTCCCCACTCCCACTGGTGAGTAAAGAAACTACCTCTGGCCACACAAGAAAATGGAGGAACACAGAAACCAAATACAAAGCCCAGGGATCAGCAAAATCTGATCACTGGAACAACTAGCAAGTAAAGTTTAGGAAAGGAGAAATATTTTTTTTTTTTGTTTTTTTCAAACAGACAGGAAAAATGCAGTAAATGCTTTGTTTTCGACTAAATTGCTATCAAAGGCTGGTACACTTGAGTGTATTAGCCTGTTAGTTACTTTTAAGCAATACTTTAGCCCACAAGTGCAATCAACAATATAAGCTCACAAACACAGGAAAATAAGGCAATAAAACAGTAATAAAGGCACAAACAGTAGTCGAAAAGCTTAAAAGATCGAAAAATGCAAACAAAAAGTTTTAAAAATACTTATGATCAAGAAAGTTGCTTTTTCTGCTCTCTGCTGGCTTAGGAACTCTGCAGGGGACCACGAGGAGCTATGCCAAGTTCTCTAATGCCAGAAAAGCCCGCCAAAGCGTGCTTTATAGCAGGGGCTGGAAAAAACAGGAAATGACCCAAAATGGCCAACAAATTACAAGTTGCTGCTTCTAACCACTCCTCTGAGGACAAACAAGCAGCTCAGTACTCCCCACTCCCACTGGTGAGTAAAGAAACTACCTCTGGCCACACAAGAAAATGGAGGAACACAGAAACCAAATACAAAGCCCAGGGATCAGCAAAATCTGATCACTGGAACAACTAGCAAGTAAAGTTTAGGAAAGGAGAAATATTTTTTTTTTTTTGTTTTTTTCAAACAGACAGGAAAAAATGCAGTAAATGCTTTGTTTTCGACTAAATTGCTATCAAAGGCTGGTACACTTGAGTGTATTAGCCTGTTAGTTACTTTTAAGCAATACTTTAGCCCACAAGTGCAATCAACAATATAAGCTCACAAACACAGGAAAATAAGGCAATAAAACAGTAATAAAGGCACAAACAGTAGTCGAAAAGCTTAAAAGATCGAAAAATGCAAACAAAAAGTTTTAAAAATACTTATGATCAAGAAAGTTGCTTTTTCTGCTCTCTGCTGGCTTAGGAACTCTGCAGGGGACCACGAGGAGCTATGCCAAGTTCTCTAATGCCAGAAAAGCCCGCCAAAGCGTGCTTTATAGCAGGGGCTGGAAAAAACAGGAAATGACCCAAAATGGCCAACAAATTACAAGTTGCTGCTTCTAACCACTCCTCTGAGGACAAACAAGCAGCTCAGTACTCCCCACTCCCACTGGTGAGTAAAGAAACTACCTCTGGCCACACAAGAAAATGGAGGAACACAGAAACCAAATACAAAGCCCAGGGATCAGCAAAATCTGATCACTGGAACAACTAGCAAGTAAAGTTTAGGAAAGGAGAAATATTTTTTGTTTTTTTTGTTTTTTTTCAAACAGACAGGAAAAATGCAGTAAATGCTTTGTTTTCGACTAAATTGCTATCAAAGGCTGGTACACTTGAGTGTATTAGCCTGTTAGTTACTTTTAAGCAATACTTTAGCCCACAAGTGCAATCAACAATATAAGCTCACAAACACAGGAAAATAAGGCAATAAAACAGTAATAAAGGCACAAACAGTAGTCGAAAAGCTTAAAAGATCGAAAAATGCAAACAAAAAGTTTTAAAAAATACTTATGATCAAGAAAGTTGCTTTTTCTGCTCTCTGCTGGCTTAGGAACTCTGCAGGGGACCACGAGGAGCTATGCCAAGTTCTCTAATGCCAGAAAAGCCCGCCAAAGCGTGCTTTATAGCAGGGGGCTGGAAAAAACAGGAAATGACCCAAAATGGCCAACAAATTACAAGTTGCTGCTTCTAACCACTCCTCTGAGGACAAACAAGCAGCTCAGTACTCCCCACTCCCACTGGTGAGTAAAGAAACTACCTCTGGCCACACAAGAAAATGGAGGAACACAGAAACCAAATACAAAGCCCAGGGATCAGCAAAATCTGATCACTGGAACAACTAGCAAGTAAAGTTTAGGAAAGGAGAAATATTTTTTGTTTTTTTTTTTTTTTTTTCAAACAGACAGGAAAAAATGCAGTAAATGCTTTGTTTTCGACTAAATTGCTATCAAAGGCTGGTACACTTGAGTGTATTAGCCTGTTAGTTACTTTTAAGCAATACTTTAGCCCACAAGTGCAATCAACAATATAAGCTCACAAACACAGGAAAATAAGGCAATAAAACAGTAATAAAGGCACAAACAGTAGTCGAAAAGCTTAAAAGATCGAAAAATGCAAACAAAAAGTTTTAAAAATACTTATGATCAAGAAAGTTGCTTTTTCTGCTCTCTGCTGGCTTAGGAACTCTGCAGGGGACCACGAGGAGCTATGCCAAGTTCTCTAATGCCAGAAAAGCCCGCCAAAGCGTGCTTTATAGCAGGGGGCTGGAAAAACAGGAAATGACCCAAAATGGCCAACAAATTACAAGTTGCTGCTTCTAACCACTCCTCTGAGGACAAACAAGCAGCTCAGTACTCCCCACTCCCACTGGTGAGTAAAGAAACTACCTCTGGCCACACAAGAAAATGGAGGAACACAGAAACCAAATACAAAGCCCAGGGATCAGCAAAATCTGATCACTGGAACAACTAGCAAGTAAAGTTTAGGAAAGGAGAAATATTTTTTTGTTTTTGTTTTTTTCAAACAGACAGGAAAAAATGCAGTAAATGCTTTGTTTTCGACTAAATTGCTATCAAAGGCTGGTACACTTGAGTGTATTAGCCTGTTAGTTACTTTTAAGCAATACTTTAGCCCACAAGTGCAATCAACAATATAAGCTCACAAACACAGGAAAATAAGGCAATAAAACAGTAATAAAGGCACAAACAGTAGTCGAAAAGCTTAAAAGATCGAAAAATGCAAACAAAAAGTTTTAAAAATACTTATGATCAAGAAAGTTGCTTTTTCTGCTCTCTGCTGGCTTAGGAACTCTGCAGGGGACCACGAGGAGCTATGCCAAGTTCTCTAATGCCAGAAAAGCCCGCCAAAGCGTGCTTTATAGCAGGGGGCTGGAAAAAACAGGAAATGACCCAAAATGGCCAACAAATTACAAGTTGCTGCTTCTAACCACTCCTCTGAGGACAAACAAGCAGCTCAGTACTCCCCACTCCCACTGGTGAGTAAAGAAACTACCTCTGGCCACACAAGAAAATGGAGGAACACAGAAACCAAATACAAAGCCCAGGGATCAGCAAAATCTGATCACTGGAACAACTAGCAAGTAAAGTTTAGGAAAGGAGAAATATTTTTTGTTTTTTTGTTTTTTTTCAAACAGACAGGAAAAAATGCAGTAAATGCTTTGTTTTCGACTAAATTGCTATCAAAGGCTGGTACACTTGAGTGTATTAGCCTGTTAGTTACTTTTAAGCAATACTTTAGCCCACAAGTGCAATCAACAATATAAGCTCACAAACACAGGAAAATAAGGCAATAAAACAGTAATAAAGGCACAAACAGTAGTCGAAAAGCTTAAAAGATCGAAAAATGCAAACAAAAAGTTTTAAAAATACTTATGATCAAGAAAGTTGCTTTTTCTGCTCTCTGCTGGCTTAGGAACTCTGCAGGGGACCACGAGGAGCTATGCCAAGTTCTCTAATGCCAGAAAAGCCCGCCAAAGCGTGCTTTATAGCAGGGGGCTGGAAAAAACAGGAAATGACCCAAAATGGCCAACAAATTACAAGTTGCTGCTTCTAACCACTCCTCTGAGGACAAACAAGCAGCTCAGTACTCCCCACTCCCACTGGTGAGTAAAGAAACTACCTCTGGCCACACAAGAAAATGGAGGAACACAGAAACCAAATACAAAGCCCAGGGATCAGCAAAATCTGATCACTGGAACAACTAGCAAGTAAAGTTTAGGAAAGGAGAAATATTTTTTGTTTTTTTTTGTTTTTCAAACAGACAGGAAAAAATGCAGTAAATGCTTTGTTTTCGACTAAATTGCTATCAAAGGCTGGTACACTTGAGTGTATTAGCCTGTTAGTTACTTTTAAGCAATACTTTAGCCCACAAGTGCAATCAACAATATAAGCTCACAAACACAGGAAAATAAGGCAATAAAACAGTAATAAAGGCACAAACAGTAGTCGAAAAGCTTAAAAGATCGAAAAATGCAAACAAAAAGTTTTAAAAAATACTTATGATCAAGAAAGTTGCTTTTTCTGCTCTCTGCTGGCTTAGGAACTCTGCAGGGGACCACGAGGAGCTATGCCAAGTTCTCTAATGCCAGAAAAGCCCGCCAAAGCGTGCTTTATAGCAGGGGGCTGGAAAAACAGGAAATGACCCAAAATGGCCAACAAATTACAAGTTGCTGCTTCTAACCACTCCTCTGAGGACAAACAAGCAGCTCAGTACTCCCCACTCCCACTGGTGAGTAAAGAAACTACCTCTGGCCACACAAGAAAATGGAGGAACACAGAAACCAAATACAAAGCCCAGGGATCAGCAAAATCTGATCACTGGAACAACTAGCAAGTAAAGTTTAGGAAAGGAGAAATATTTTTTTGTTTTTTTTTGTTTTTTTTTCAAACAGACAGGAAAAAATGCAGTAAATGCTTTGTTTTCGACTAAATTGCTATCAAAGGCTGGTACACTTGAGTGTATTAGCCTGTTAGTTACTTTTAAGCAATACTTTAGCCCACAAGTGCAATCAACAATATAAGCTCACAAACACAGGAAAATAAGGCAATAAAACAGTAATAAAGGCACAAACAGTAGTCGAAAAGCTTAAAAGATCGAAAAATGCAAACAAAAAGTTTTAAAAATACTTATGATCAAGAAAGTTGCTTTTTCTGCTCTCTGCTGGCTTAGGAACTCTGCAGGGGACCACGAGGAGCTATGCCAAGTTCTCTAATGCCAGAAAAGCCCGCCAAAGCGTGCTTTATAGCAGGGGGCTGGAAAAAACAGGAAATGACCCAAAATGGCCAACAAATTACAAGTTGCTGCTTCTAACCACTCCTCTGAGGACAAACAAGCAGCTCAGTACTCCCCACTCCCACTGGTGAGTAAAGAAACTACCTCTGGCCACACAAGAAAATGGAGGAACACAGAAACCAAATACAAAGCCCAGGGATCAGCAAAATCTGATCACTGGAACAACTAGCAAGTAAAGTTTAGGAAAGGAGAAATATTTTTTTTTTTTTTTTTTTTTTTCAAACAGACAGGAAAAAATGCAGTAAATGCTTTGTTTTCGACTAAATTGCTATCAAAGGCTGGTACACTTGAGTGTATTAGCCTGTTAGTTACTTTTAAGCAATACTTTAGCCCACAAGTGCAATCAACAATATAAGCTCACAAACACAGGAAAATAAGGCAATAAAACAGTAATAAAGGCACAAACAGTAGTCGAAAAGCTTAAAAGATCGAAAAATGCAAACAAAAAGTTTTAAAAAATACTTATGATCAAGAAAGTTGCTTTTTCTGCTCTCTGCTGGCTTAGGAACTCTGCAGGGGACCACGAGGAGCTATGCCAAGTTCTCTAATGCCAGAAAAGCCCGCCAAAGCGTGCTTTATAGCAGGGGGCTGGAAAAAACAGGAAATGACCCAAAATGGCCAACAAATTACAAGTTGCTGCTTCTAACCACTCCTCTGAGGACAAACAAGCAGCTCAGTACTCCCCACTCCCACTGGTGAGTAAAGAAACTACCTCTGGCCACACAAGAAAATGGAGGAACACAGAAACCAAATACAAAGCCCAGGGATCAGCAAAATCTGATCACTGGAACAACTAGCAAGTAAAGTTTAGGAAAGGAGAAATATTTTTTTGGGTTTTTTTGTTTTTTTTCAAACAGACAGGAAAAATGCAGTAAATGCTTTGTTTTCGACTAAATTGCTATCAAAGGCTGGTACACTTGAGTGTATTAGCCTGTTAGTTACTTTTAAGCAATACTTTAGCCCACAAGTGCAATCAACAATATAAGCTCACAAACACAGGAAAATAAGGCAATAAAACAGTAATAAAGGCACAAACAGTAGTCGAAAAGCTTAAAAGATCGAAAAATGCAAACAAAAAGTTTTAAAAATACTTATGATCAAGAAAGTTGCTTTTTCTGCTCTCTGCTGGCTTAGGAACTCTGCAGGGGACCACGAGGAGCTATGCCAAGTTCTCTAATGCCAGAAAAGCCCGCCAAAGCGTGCTTTATAGCAGGGGGCTGGAAAAACAGGAAATGACCCAAAATGGCCAACAAATTACAAGTTGCTGCTTCTAACCACTCCTCTGAGGACAAACAAGCAGCTCAGTACTCCCCACTCCCACTGGTGAGTAAAGAAACTACCTCTGGCCACACAAGAAAATGGAGGAACACAGAAACCAAATACAAAGCCCAGGGATCAGCAAAATCTGATCACTGGAACAACTAGCAAGTAAAGTTTAGGAAAGGAGAAATATTTTTTTGTTTTTTTTTTTCAAACAGACAGGAAAAAAATGCAGTAAATGCTTTGTTTTCGACTAAATTGCTATCAAAGGCTGGTACACTTGAGTGTATTAGCCTGTTAGTTACTTTTAAGCAATACTTTAGCCCACAAGTGCAATCAACAATATAAGCTCACAAACACAGGAAAATAAGGCAATAAAACAGTAATAAAGGCACAAACAGTAGTCGAAAAGCTTAAAAGATCGAAAAATGCAAACAAAAAGTTTTAAAAATACTTATGATCAAGAAAGTTGCTTTTTCTGCTCTCTGCTGGCTTAGGAACTCTGCAGGGGACCACGAGGAGCTATGCCAAGTTCTCTAATGCCAGAAAAGCCCGCCAAAGCGTGCTTTATAGCAGCGGGCTGGAAAAACAGGAAATGACCCAAAATGGCCAACAAATTACAAGTTGCTGCTTCTAACCACTCCTCTGAGGACAAACAAGCAGCTCAGTACTCCCCACTCCCACTGGTGAGTAAAGAAACTACCTCTGGCCACACAAGAAAATGGAGGAACACAGAAACCAAATACAAAGCCCAGGGATCAGCAAAATCTGATCACTGGAACAACTAGCAAGTAAAGTTTAGGAAAGGAGAAATATTTTTTGTTTTTTGTTTTTTCAAACAGACAGGAAAAAATGCAGTAAATGCTTTGTTTTCGACTAAATTGCTATCAAAGGCTGGTACACTTGAGTGTATTAGCCTGTTAGTTACTTTTAAGCAATACTTTAGCCCACAAGTGCAATCAACAATATAAGCTCACAAACACAGGAAAATAAGGCAATAAAACAGTAATAAAGGCACAAACAGTAGTCGAAAAGCTTAAAAGATCGAAAAATGCAAACAAAAAGTTTTAAAAAATACTTATGATCAAGAAAGTTGCTTTTTCTGCTCTCTGCTGGCTTAGGAACTCTGCAGGGGACCACGAGGAGCTATGCCAAGTTCTCTAATGCCAGAAAAGCCCGCCAAAGCGTGCTTTATAGCAGGGGGCTGGAAAAAACAGGAAATGACCCAAAATGGCCAACAAATTACAAGTTGCTGCTTCTAACCACTCCTCTGAGGACAAACAAGCAGCTCAGTACTCCCCACTCCCACTGGTGAGTAAAGAAACTACCTCTGGCCACACAAGAAAATGGAGGAACACAGAAACCAAATACAAAGCCCAGGGATCAGCAAAATCTGATCACTGGAACAACTAGCAAGTAAAGTTTAGGAAAGGAGAAATATTTTTTGTTTTTTTTTTTTTCAAACAGACAGGAAAAAATGCAGTAAATGCTTTGTTTTCGACTAAATTGCTATCAAAGGCTGGTACACTTGAGTGTATTAGCCTGTTAGTTACTTTTAAGCAATACTTTAGCCCACAAGTGCAATCAACAATATAAGCTCACAAACACAGGAAAATAAGGCAATAAAACAGTAATAAAGGCACAAACAGTAGTCGAAAAGCTTAAAAGATCGAAAAATGCAAACAAAAAGTTTTAAAAATACTTATGATCAAGAAAGTTGCTTTTTCTGCTCTCTGCTGGCTTAGGAACTCTGCAGGGGACCACGAGGAGCTATGCCAAGTTCTCTAATGCCAGAAAAGCCCGCCAAAGCGTGCTTTATAGCAGGGGGCTGGAAAAAACAGGAAATGACCCAAAATGGCCAACAAATTACAAGTTGCTGCTTCTAACCACTCCTCTGAGGACAAACAAGCAGCTCAGTACTCCCCACTCCCACTGGTGAGTAAAGAAACTACCTCTGGCCACACAAGAAAATGGAGGAACACAGAAACCAAATACAAAGCCCAGGGATCAGCAAAATCTGATCACTGGAACAACTAGCAAGTAAAGTTTAGGAAAGGAGAAATATTTTTTGTTTTTTTTTTTCAAACAGACAGGAAAAAATGCAGTAAATGCTTTGTTTTCGACTAAATTGCTATCAAAGGCTGGTACACTTGAGTGTATTAGCCTGTTAGTTACTTTTAAGCAATACTTTAGCCCACAAGTGCAATCAACAATATAAGCTCACAAACACAGGAAAATAAGGCAATAAAACAGTAATAAAGGCACAAACAGTAGTCGAAAAGCTTAAAAGATCGAAAAATGCAAACAAAAAGTTTTAAAAATACTTATGATCAAGAAAGTTGCTTTTTCTGCTCTCTGCTGGCTTAGGAACTCTGCAGGGGACCACGAGGAGCTATGCCAAGTTCTCTAATGCCAGAAAAGCCCGCCAAAGCGTGCTTTATAGCAGGGTGCTGGAAAAAACAGGAAATGACCCAAAATGGCCAACAAATTACAAGTTGCTGCTTCTAACCACTCCTCTGAGGACAAACAAGCAGCTCAGTACTCCCCACTCCCACTGGTGAGTAAAGAAACTACCTCTGGCCACACAAGAAAATGGAGGAACACAGAAACCAAATACAAAGCCCAGGGATCAGCAAAATCTGATCACTGGAACAACTAGCAAGTAAAGTTTAGGAAAGGAGAAATATTTTTTTTTTTTTTTTTTTTCAAACAGACAGGAAAAAATGCAGTAAATGCTTTGTTTTCGACTAAATTGCTATCAAAGGCTGGTACACTTGAGTGTATTAGCCTGTTAGTTACTTTTAAGCAATACTTTAGCCCACAAGTGCAATCAACAATATAAGCTCACAAACACAGGAAAATAAGGCAATAAAACAGTAATAAAGGCACAAACAGTAGTCGAAAAGCTTAAAAGATCGAAAAATGCAAACAAAAAGTTTTAAAAATACTTATGATCAAGAAAGTTGCTTTTTCTGCTCTCTGCTGGCTTAGGAACTCTGCAGGGGACCACGAGGAGCTATGCCAAGTTCTCTAATGCCAGAAAAGCCCGCCAAAGCGTGCTTTATAGCAGGGGCTGGAAAAAACAGGAAATGACCCAAAATGGCCAACAAATTACAAGTTGCTGCTTCTAACCACTGAAAACAGCAGCCCAC
>NC_056744.1:1384166811-1384188742 GCF_019279795.1 Protopterus annectens | reverse complement strand
TAAATTGCTATCAAAAGGCTGGTACACTTGAGTGTATTAGCCTGTTAGTTTTCTTTAAGCAATACTTTTAGCCCACAAGTGCAATCAACAATATAAGCTCACAAACACAGCAAAATAAGGCAATAAAAGAGTAATAAAGGCACAAACAGTAGTCGAAAAGCTTAAAAGATCGAAAAATGCAAACAAAAAGTTTTAAAAAATACTTATAATCAAGAAAGTTGCTTTTTCTGCTCTCTCTCTCTGCTGGCTTGGGAACTCTGCAGGGGACCACGAGGAGCTATGCCAAGTTCTCTAATTCAGAAAAGCCAAAAGTGTGCTTTATAGCAGGGGGCTGGAAAAAACAGGAAATGACCCAAAATGGCCAACAAATTACAAGTTGCTGCTTCTAACCACTCCTCTGAGGACAAACAAGCAGCTCAGTACTCCCCACTCCCACTGGTGAGTAAAAAAACTACCTCTGGCCACACAAGAAAATGGAGGAACACAGAAACCAAATACAAAGCCCAGGGATCAGCAAAATCTGATCACTGGAACAACTAGCAAGTAAAGTTTAGGAAAGGAGAAATATTTTTTTTTGTTTTTTTTTCAAACAGACAGGAAAAAATGCAGTAAATGCTTTGTTTTCGACTAAATTGCTATCAAAGGCTGGTACACTTGAGTGTATTAGCCTGTTGAATTACACAAGCAATACTTTAGCCCACAAGTGCAATCAACAATATAAGCTCACAAACACAGGAAAAGAAGGCAATAAAACAGTAATAAAGGCACAAACAGTAGTCGAAAAGCTTAAAAGATCCAAAAATGCAAACAAAAAGTTTTAAAAATTACTTATGATCAAGAAAGTTGCTTTTTCTGCTCTCTGCTGGCTTAGGAACTCTGCAGGGGACCACGAGGAGCTATGCCAAGTTCTCAATTACATATTAAATATTAAATTAAATATTAAATATTTCATATTAAATAGAAAGTCATCTGCTCAGAGTGTATTAGTTAGCATAACTGCAGTCACCTTATATTCCTCAACAGTTTTAACTTGAGCAAAGTGCCCTTAATTTACATAACAAAAATATAACACAGCAGTGTCGCTTTTTTTGTATGGTGAATCGCTTGAAAGAAAAATGTCATTACTTTTCAATGTTTGCAAGTATAACATCTTCAGGCTATCAGTCTGGATTCAACAGTAACATGAAGTGCCCCTGGTTTAATGTCCCTTTTGCAATAATACAAAACAGCTGTTTTTGCTGTATTAGCTAGCTTTTGCCTGCACATCTCTTGCCCAATAATTTAACCATTCAACAAAATAAAGCAGTATTATCTCATATGGGTAATGCCCAGACCAAAGTTAAGCTTTCCTCTGTCCTTTATAATGTTCATTCTGTCTAGCAGCATCAATGATACCTACTCAGAATCATACTTTCTGCTGACAGAAATGCAGCTCTGCAGAATAGCAAAAAAGGCTTCACAATCTCCTCTCCTTCATCATAGGAACTCTCTGGTTATTGACCAGCGATGTATCTGATGGGCCTGTATTATTATCTTCACGCTCACCTATAGCTTCCTCATGAATTGTTCCTTGAAACATAGAAAAGGCCTATTCATACATACTGAAAGATTTTACTCCAGCTGCAACAAATATCTTCATAACTGCAGATGCAGCAATTTCTTATACAACTGCATAATTGATATAAATTGTGCCCTATTCATAATTGTAGCCACCAAGTAGTCATGCTCAACAAATATGTATACCTCACTGCATCTCATCTCCTTCGTAGTTCTCCATAACTGAGCCAACATTCTCTTGTTTAAGGCAAATGTCTTACCACTGCAAATTATATGTCTGGGTCACGCTTCCTGCCAAGAACCAAAGCTTGTGGCAACTTGATAGGCTGTCTACATCTGCACATCCTCCAGTGTTATGTCTGACAACCAGGCCAGGCCAACATCATAATTAGTCTCAAATCTCCAACCTTTCAGGCAGTCCTACCAGATGGAGATTTTTCTACTGGGCTTGATCCTCTTGTTCAGTTATTCTGAATGATCACTGATTACAGAGAATCAAAGTGCTCATTCAGCACTTCCCCTACTTCCACAAGGCTTTTTTTGTTTGTGGACTCCATGCACTAATTTCATGTAGTATTCATCCTTGTCAGTTCCCAAAATGTTGAATGCCTTCATACTTCATATAAAACTTTTTTGAAGTTCATGTTCAAATCATGTTCAGCTTCCAATCATCAGGGGACAGAAATGTTGGAGGATGACTGACCACAATACTGCAGCATTTTCAAATTGCCCCATCCCTTTCTTAGCTCTAGAAGATAACTAACCAAACCAAAAATTCAACCACCCATCATAGAGGTTTCATAAATTTTATTCTCTAACACATTAGGAACATTTTTTGCACAGCTTTCTCCATGATACATTGAGTTGCATTCATTCTTTGGCATTTTTATCAAAAATAGCACTAAACTTGGCAGCTGGAAATGGGAGAAGATTTGTGTTTTTAATGTTGCTGCTCTAGTGCATAGTCCTTCGAATATCCAACAGTGGTCTTTAAACCTAGATGATAGATTATTATAGCTAATATAAGGACAATGTTAAACAACAGACCTCTAGATTAGCGTCTTTGATTACAAGTGACTTACATTTTTTACAGTACAAACATTTATTTAACAGCATTTTTAGACAGGTTGACAATAGAATGATTACTATCAAATGTAAAAAGGATAAGAAACTAGATTAAGATTATCAAGAATACATCAACAAGTGTGTCTGACTAAGCCTAAGTCACCTAGGTATGTTTACACCACTACAGATCATGAAGTTACAGGTACTGATGACGTTCACTATGATGACACTTACCAAGACAATGATGTCCCTTTAGAACAAGTACACTTGAGAAGGTCTGCGCTTATAACAAACCAGTATAAGATGGGACCGGAGTTCAGGGATTACCTCCAGAAAACAGAAAGGAGGACATATTGGTCGAAGAAGAAGAACTTTCATTTCAACCAATCCAACAGATGGTAACAACTGAACAAGCAGTTTTTTCTACTGGCTCCATGTCTGTGACTAATTATTACAATTTCAACATATATAATTACATGGTTATTTTGATATGACCTGAACACCATGATTTGTTTTTAAAAGGTTTCTCATTTATTCCTTCGGATTGTGCAAACATTGAACATAATTTAATCGACCTTAAATTATTTATCCACAGAATAAATTTAAAATTTTTGATGGGCAATGATTTTCAAAATGATTTATATCAGCTAAAATGCAAGAGTGCATACAATGCCACTCTCCATCCTGTCAATGATACTTTTGAAAAAGTTTGTGAATGTGAGA
Organism: Protopterus annectens; assembly: GCF_019279795.1. Lineage (NCBI taxonomy): Eukaryota > Metazoa > Chordata > Ceratodontiformes > Protopteridae > Protopterus > Protopterus annectens. The sequence goes on along the minus strand of NC_056744.1, from coordinate 1,384,185,397 downwards.
TTATTATTAGCCACAAAGAGAAAATGCATGTTTTTCAATTTAACTGAGTAGGAGAAGAGCATTGTAGACAGTATTACATACAACAACATCTGGTGTATGAAACTGGACAAGGGAAGTGGTCTGGTAATCATGGATTTAATGAACTACACCAGTAGTATGACCACTATACTCATAGACACTGAGTTCTATCAATCAGTCTTTGTCAATGAGATCAACACTGTGTATGCCTCTATTGACATGTGGTTAGAGGAATTACTATTGTTTGAGGACATTTCTACAGATGTATACAATTTTTTAAAGATCACATTTCCAACAATACCAAAAATCTTTGGCATTCCGCAGATTCACACTGACTTATCAGATCCTCCCTTCACCCAATTGTGGCAGCTGAAGGTTCAGTCACTGAACCCCTTGCAAAATATATAGACATTAAGCTGAAACTTCTATTCAGAAATGTACCACATATCCTATGGGATTCATGGGACTTTGTTGACAAACTAAAAGACATACAAAGTGTAGAGGGGCAACTGTTGGTCACACTGGAAGTTAAAAATCTATTTTCGGTAATCCCGCATGGTGCAGATTTAACATGGTTAAGTGTTGTCATTTTGGAATCTAAAACACTTTCTAATAGTGACTTTAGGCTTGTTATGGACTTCATGGAAACTGTCTTGTCCAACAAGTTCCTATATTTTGATGGTGAGTATTTCAAACAACTGGCTGATGTAGCTATGAGGGCAGCTTGTACCAACACAGTACTGTTAAAATGTGAAAAAGATATGGTGTTCAAAACAGATTCCTATAAGTATTACAGTTTTTATTGTCACTTTTTGAATGACATTTTTTTGATGTAGTCAGCTACATTGGCGCAGTTGAATGGCTTTATAAGTGAAATTGAAAGGTCTACAGAATTTCTTAGTTTTTGTTACCCACATTGACAGGCAAACAATACACCTTTTAGATGTGAAAATAAGAAGATGGGAAACTGGCTACGTCTATTTATCGCAAACCAATGTATTGCAATTCCTTCCTTCAACTTAAGAGTAGCCATACTTTTCATCAAAAGGAGGGTATTTTGAAGGGCCATTTCATAAGAGTAGCAAGGTTAACATCAGATTATGCTGAATGTTTGAGGCAGTTTGACTTATTAAAAATGTTTTTGGACCAGAGTTACCATACTGAATTAATAGACACTACAAGAGCTAATTTGGTCAGAGAGATCTGGCAAATATGCACTAATTTATTTATAAAGGACTACAAGTAAAAGGTACCAATGGGACCAGTGGAGAAAAAGTTAATAGATGTGACCACAGTTTAGTAATATACTATTCACTGGATGCCCCAGATATCAGGAAGATCATAGTTAAGAATTGGTCATTTATACAAAAAGAGAATGAGCTTAAGGGATATTTTGATGGTTTACCATCATGTACATACAATAATCGTTCTAACATCCAAAGGATTCTTGAGAGACCATTCAACAAAATTTATGGTGGTGACTACAAGAAGAATAAATGGGGTAGGCATAAACAATGTACATATATAAAAAGCAACTACGCCGGTCCACAGTGGGACAAAATTAACAAATGGCACAGAAAGGGTAAATATTATTGCTCTACAGCTAAGGTCATATATCTTGCCAAGTGCCAGTCATGCTCATCTTTTTACATCAGTAAGACTAATAATTCATTGAACAAACTGATATATCAGCATTGTTACAGCATTATTAAAAGGGACAACAAGAGTGCCCTGATGAGACATGCATTAGTTTATGACCAGTTTTGTATGTTTAAATTTTCTATCCTTGAAAAGATCGAAGGAGAGAATTTAAGTGGGGACTGGCAAGACTCAACTATTACATAAGGAACACTGACTGGGCAAATTTGATTGGGTGCAACCTGTGTACCAGGACTGAATGAAGCTGTTTCCATAACCAGTGAACTGAAACACAGGGCTTCCAAAATATGAATAAATATGATATTGCAGATCATACTAAAAGGAGGATTATAAAACAAGTTCAAGTACTTTTTAATATGAGATCTTTCTGGTGCTTGTCACTTTAAATATTTATGGCAGGGTTTTTTGGCTACATTTTGTGGATTTCCTGTTTAAAAAAAGAGGTTGTATCACCTAGACTTTTATGGCATTACAGCTTTTTCAGGTCTATTTATTTCATTTTATTCTGAAGAAGTCTACAATTATTATAGACAAAGGTGCTTAATTCTGAATTTTACTTCATTTTATCAATAAATAAGCTTTGGTATCTATAGTGCTGTACTTCAAAGGTGACCATTTTGTGTTCTTACCTTACCACACCTTACCTTACCAGGGAAGGTATTACAGTAGTGGATGTGCAGCACTCTCCCATATTAGTGAGGACCAGATCCAGTGTGGCTGTACCCCTGGTTGGTGTATTGACTGTCTGGTCCAGGGTGTTTGTGTTTACAAAATCCAGGAATCTCTGTGTGCATGTACATTTGGTGTTGTATAGGGTTCCTAGTTAATAGTTAAACAGCTATGTATGTACTGTTTGCATCAGTGGAACAGGAGAGATGCATCTGGCATAACACCTCGATGGGTGTCCCATACCATCAGGCAGTAATATTTATGCAACAGAAAGAATACCTAGGTATTGCCAATAAGATGTGTGACAGCTTACTGTGGAAAAGGTGGTACAATTCAGTTACAGATCACTAGAAATTGTGTAGGGAGGGAAGAACATGGGGAATGATGCACTGTACTCAGTACTGGTGTGGTGAAAGCTGTGAACTATGGAGGTATTTTGGCCTTTGATGTGGATGTCCTGCACTTACTCACTAGTTGTGTTACAAACAAGGGAGAAGTCACTACTGTGGCCAAATGCTGGTGGACATTCCACATACCATATACCCCAAGGCACAGCTCACATACCATTTGGTTTGCTTATATGGTATGACATCTACATTATCCTTGGTTTGTGCATTTCTTTGCATAACGAAAAGAATCCCCCATGTTTTTTTATCTCATGTGTTGTCATGGCTGTGGCAGAAATCTTTGGTGTGTGTTGATACTGTCTGTATTATACTGATATCACAGTTTGAGGCAATGATTGCCTGCAAACTGTATTCCTCCAGACAGCTGTTTGGACACTATGTGTATGCCATACTTGACATCTGTGACTTAAGTAATGAACAGGAAAGGGCTTAGCAGGCATCCCTGATGTATGGACCTGAGCACTGGACCCAAGATATAGGTCACTCCACAAATTTCAACTGATTTAAATGCCATGTATGTAATCCACTGGTCTACTCACTTGGTGATATAGGTACTCATGTCCAAATCTGACAGAATTGAGTGAATACCTCACAGTGGTTTTGTGTCAAATGCCTTGGCATGGTCAGGTTCCACAGGATGATAGTGTTGTCAGCATGCATGCCCTCAATGACCTCTTTGGGGACATATAACAGATGTAATGCACATGTATGTAGCATGAGCAACTCACACGTCTGTTGTACACAGCTGTGATATTACTACTGTGCATTTAGAAAAGGTCCATGATGACATGTTGGGCTATCTCACAGATGAGGAGAGTCAGGATGTGTTCATATATGCACTCATTGTGTGCTGCCCCCAACTCAGATGGATGCAAGCTGATGTATACGCTTCTATGGGAACATAGTCCATGTGAAGGGTATGTTGAAGTGTGTATCCAACCATGTCAGCAAGGTGTATGTTCTGAGTCACACTATGGGTGATCTGTGATATTGTCACAGAACTCCTACCTACAGAGACTACAGGACACAGTACTTAATGCAAGTTCCACAGCACAAGTCTGCCATTACAAGGCTGCAGGAGCATTTATAGTGGGTGATATCAGCACTGGATTTTGGACAGAAGAGGTTGAGAGGCCTGCATGAAATGGATGTGTAGGCATGTTCAGCTGTTGAGATATTTCAAGTTCTACATGTTAACAGATTGGTGAGTGTGCAAGATGTAGTATTTAGTGGTTGTGTTCCAATGTGCATGTATACTTTATAAGACAGCTTTACAAACTCTGCATGTTAACAGATTGGTGAGAGTGCAAGATGTAGTATTTAGTGGTTGTGTTCCAATGTGAATGTATACTTTACAAGACAGCTTTACAAACTATATGCAAACAGGTGTCCATATTACTGCAAGTATTGGAATACCTGAATGCCTATTGTCCTTCTAAGGATGCGCATGGAATATAACACATTTTTATTGATTTATGTGGTATAGTTGATATATTTGTGAACAAGTACTGAGAGACCAGGGTTGCAGTGCATGGGTGGAGGTAACAGATGGCTGCAATGTCAATATGTGACATGGAGATAAGGCCTTCATTTTTTGTATATTTAGACGTGTAGTACCATTTTATGAACACTAAGTGGGCATTAAACAAAAGTGATACATGCTATTGTCCACTTTGCATACAAGGGTATAGCAAAAAAGGCCATTTTCTACTCACAACCTCTTAGTGCTAACCCCCTTGGATACATATAAACACCTCCAAATGCACTGGTTATGCCCTTGTAGTAACCCTGACTAACCACCCTCTTCACCTCTGTTTTCTTCCTCTTCCAACCAAACTCCCAAACATTTTAATGCTTAATCATGTAAGTAAGATTGATACTGTTTAAACTCTAATTAACTTACTGCTTAAATCTTTCCTCCTGATGTGAATACATGCACATGATTCTTACTGTGTTAAATTTGTTTTTGCTTTCTTAAGTGTAAATATTTTTACTGTTGCTTTTCTCAAGTGTTAATATCTTCAGTATGTAATAATTACTTGTTGTATGTTTCTCTTTTTTTTATTATTAATCCTTTATTTACCATGTAACAATATTTCATACTTTTTATATCTGTTTGGAGCTTTTCTCCCCAGGCCTGTACTGAAAATGGAAATATATCCAGCTAGACTATCCCGGCTAACAAATGTAAAATAAATAAAAAAATAAATAAATAATTTTTTTATAGAGATTTTTTTTAGGTCATCAGGACATGCAGACCTCTAGAGTCCCCAATTCGCAGAATTTTTAAAAAAATGTAATATTTATTTTATTATATAGCAACAATGGTTACTATTTCTAGGCATTTATTTTGGTTCTAAAATTTATTTTGTAGAGTTTTTTGGAATGATCCAGCTTTTAATATTTTAAATAATACAATATTTTATTTCATGTTTTAACTAATGCAAAGCTCCTTTAAATATTTGAATACTTGATTAGCATCACTTGTTTACAATTAATGTGATACTCATGGTAATATAAAGGTTTGGTCCAGCAAATGCTTTTTGTATTCACTTGAAAAAGCTCAGGATTACCTGAGCGAAAGCGCTTGTGTTACGTTCTTTCCTGGATTAACTTGAATAAAGGATTTTGTATTTTACATTACTTCCTGATATTCTTGCTTTGTTGGTCGTGGAGTTGTGCTTTTTTGGATTATTGACCTTCTTTGGAAAAAAATAAATAAAATAAAAAATGGACACATCACTCATGATGCTGCCCCCCCAAAGCACTTAATAAATGCAAGGAAGAATTTCAACTTCCCCCTAAAACTATTAAACATATTGTTTTAGATTAGCAATACTGCACCTATTGTTAAAGGCATTCACTTATTTATTTATTTGACATTTTTAACCAGGTTAGTCCAACTGGGCAGAGACCCTTTTTCAGTGGAGACCTGAGGAGAAAAGCTCCAAATATTACAATATAACATTGCAGTAGATAAAACTGACCATGATTACAGGATTAAACAAGGTAAAATATCTAACATGAGGTAGCTAATATAGACTTACAAAGTCAGTTTCTTTTTGCAGGTGATTACAAGCTAATTGGAGAGAGAGAAGTAAACGAACATAGAACAAATATGTCAATAGTAAGTTCTACAAAAGACAGCATATGAATACAGACAATTATGAAGCAAGATACAAAGATAGTTGTAAGGAGTGGGCAAGTGTAGAGTGAAAAACAGAAAAAAAGATCCTTAGGTAGCAGGTAGGCGAGAAAAGCATCTTAAATAGGAAGATTAGCGTAACAATACTGTAAATGGAATTTGAGAGGACATCATTATGATTCATAAAGTTTATTGATATATAGGAGATGGCTGGAGAAATATGGGGAACAGGAAGATTAGTTACATTGGGTCATTGCAAGAGCATGACCATGACTTATGGAAGGTTTCTTTTAGTGCCATTTTAAAGGAGCTAAAATTAGTGATAATTCTAACTTGCAGTGGCAGTTTATTCCAAACGTTTGTGACAGAATAGCTGTAAAATGATTTGCCAATATTTTTATTTGCTTATAAACTTGCAGTAGGTACTGTTGAGAGCTACAGAGAGCATGATTTGAAGTGTACACGTGGATGAGATTAGAGAGAGAGGTACAATATAATGGATCATTTAAGATGGAGTGAACTGTGAGAAGCTGGAGTAGTAGAATTTGGAAATGAAATTCAAACCAATGCAGGTTTTTTAGTGCTATACAGTGATGGGTGTGATTGGGTAGGTTAGAGGTAAATCTTGCTATTTTGTTGTAGGTAAGTTTTAATTTAGTGAGGAGATTAGACTGGTGGTTTATGAGTATAGGAGCAGCATATAGTAAGGGAGAATCTGGTGGAATAGGTGAGAAATGTATTATGTATGTATAGTAGTCTGAGTTTTTGATGAGTCTTTTTAATGGATTGCTCAGTGTGAAGATCGAATTTTAGGTGGTTGTCAATGATAATTTTAAGAGGTTTTTTGTGAGGTTCAGTGAAGATAGTTGTGCTGTTTAGGGAGGTGACAGAAAGGGTAGTTTTATGATGCTGGAGAGTTGTTTGGAGAAATAGACGAAGTTTAGTTTTCTTAGGGTTCAGTAGCAGTTGGTTGGAAGTAAGCCATCTTTCAACTGAGTGAAGGGACTCTTGTGTGAGGGTATGAAGGTTTGTTATGTTGTCAAAACAAGAGATGATTGTGGAATCATCTGCATATTGAATAATAGCAGAGAGAGGACAAGAAGAGTGAAGATCACTGATGAAGATATTGAAAAGTAGGGGTCCAGTGACGGAGCATTGATGCATCCCAGTTTGAATGGGTAGAAAGGGAGAGAAGCTAGATTGCCATTTAACAGCCTGGAATCTATTGGAGAGGTAGCTGGAGAAGAGTAGCGTTAGAAAGGTTAAGTGGAGTAAGTTTGGATAGAAGTAGTTTGGGGGAAACAGTATTAAAGGCTTTTGATAAATTTAGAAATAAGCTGGAGACTAACTTATTATTATCATAGGATTTTGCAATGGTTTTAATGAAGGATGTGAGAGCAGTGGCAGTACTGTGTTTTGGGTAGAAACCATGCTGAGAGGAGGGTAAGAAGATCTTGAAGGAGGTGATCAAGGAGCTGTTTATGTATGCATTTTTCCAGAAGTTTAGACAGGGGAGATAGGATGGCAATTGGCCTAAAATAGAGGGATCAATAGCATTACTACATTTGTGAAGGGGAATGACATAGCATTTAGACAATTTCAGACATAATATGACCTGATAAAAAAGTCACATAGAAAAAATGTACAAAGACTATGCATGTGAGATACACAATTCTACGGCTTTCCATGTTTGTCAGTAGTTAAGCAGTGCCCAAATGTAAGGCTTATTGCTAAAATTATGAGATGTATTACTGAGCGTAGTAAACATACCTACTGCCTAGCGGACTTTGTGGCAGCAGGTGTGAATGCCTCCACACATTTCTTTTTGAGCCCAGATGAGATAGGGTTCGAATCCAGGTACATGGAATAAGTTTATATAAGTGGTGATAATTCAATGAAATTATACTTTAAGCTACATTCACCATGTGTTACTGTGTGTTGATGTAGGGCAGTGTGTCTAAGCAGCACTGCACAGAGGTAACCACAGCAAGAAAGAGACGCTCACTGTTGCTTGGCATCGGTGCATGATGCTAAGCTCCATGCAAACATAGATGCCAAAAATTGAAGAACTCCATTGGATTTTTGGCTACTTGTGTGTGTTGTGTGTGATTCTATTTTTTGACCAGATTATAGATGTTAAAAATGGGGTAGATATGAAATTGGTGAAATAGGGGGGCAAGCAATGGGAAGAACAAAGGGAAAGCAACATAGGTATGTGCAGGAGGGTGGTAGGAAAAAAATATATAGCTATCCATTTCTCCAACAGTGTAAAATGAGAATATGTACAGTATATTTGCTGAATGTGGACTGTCATTTCCACAAAGAGGGGTGACACAACACAATCATGTTGTATAGACAATTGGACCAAATCAAGTGTGTCAAGTAGACTCTTGCGTGAAATGTTTTACATTTAAGTATATGTCCTGTCAACTACAAACTATAATTATGGATTACTCAAAGTAATACTTGCAATGTGCATATATTGCACATATGCTTAGTCCAATTATATAGATTATAGTTAACAGCAGGGCATTTATGGCACTGGTATAGATTCTAAATTCTGTAATATTATTAAAGAATTGCAGTATTGTATAGTTGTTACTCATGGTACTTGAGCCCACAACCTCTGACTATGGTCTTACACTTGCCTCCTAAAGTTGGTTTGTACTACAGAGTTATGCATGCATACTTGCCTTTACAGTTAGGATATGGATGCATACTTTGCTACTACTGTATAGAAAACAGGTCTATATTAGATAAACAAAGTTTCAGAACTTTATGATCGAAGTTCTGAAACTTCGAAAATCAAAAAAAAAAACAAAACAAAGTAAAGTAAATTAAAAGTGTCTAAGGAGGGGGGCAAGCCCCCCTGCACCCCCCACACCCCCGCAACTTAAATATACCAACTCTGAGATTGCACTTTAATGGAAAATGGCGTGGAAGGAAAGATTTCCCTTTCCTACACTGTAGCGCGATCTCGGAGATGGTATATTTAAGTAGCGGGGGATGTGGGGGTTGCAGGGGGGGCTTGTCCCCACTGCTTAAAGCACTTACTTTTGTTTGTTTGTGGGTTTTTTTATTTTTGAAGTTTCAGAACTTCGATCATATGGTGTCGACCATATGGTATTCGAAGTTCTGAAACTTCGTTTATTTAATATAGACCCTAGAAAACAAATACACTTCTCATTAACTTTTAAAGCTACAATAAGACTTTTTTTTTGTGCTGCATACATACCATTTGCTTCCCTCAATCTCTCCAAATATTCAGCATGAGCCTGACACTTCACCAAAATCTCAGATTTAGCTTTGAAAAGAAAAGAACCGAACAGAAGATTATTATGCATACCATTTTGGCCTATAAAACTAAGGGTAATGCTGCTCAATGCCAGAAGTCTAAATCTCAAAATGCACGCACTCGAGGCCCTTCTCAGTATGGAGAACATTGATGTCTGTGCTGTGACAGAAACCTGGTTCAAGGCTCCTGAGAGCACCCCAGCACTATCAGGTTTTACCTCATATCATGCGTTCCGGCCCCAAAATCCGGACAATACCAAGAAAGGAGGGGGGGTATCCATATTCATCAAGGACACCCACACCTCAAGACTGGTGGCAACGCACTATGCATCGGAGACCATCCAGGTGCAATTAACCATAGGCAAGACTGCTCTGCAAATTGTAGCATGTTACAGGCCACCCTCACAAACTCAGGAACCTCACATGGCCTTCCTGAAAACACTAGAGGATAAATGTATCACCAAACACCATCATACTAGGTGACTTCAATTACCCTAATATAGACTGGGAACACTACTCAAGCCCAAACACCCTAGCCCAAAAGTTCCTGGAATTCATAAACTCAAATGCCATGGAACAACTAGTCACCATCCCACAAGAGGAGAAAACATACTTGATCTCATCATCACGAACATGGGAGCACAATGTTCAACACCGGAAGTATACCCCTCACTGGTGAGATCAGATCACAAACTAATCTCGCTGGAGGTCCTCATCCCACCCCACCTGAAATAAAAAGACCACAGTAAAGAACTTCTCGGCCGACTTCACACTTCTAAAGACTAGTGTGGTCTCCTTTAAGGCCCCGAGCGGCGGAAAACAGTACTCAAGCCGCTGAATCACTTACAAATGCCTTCTACCAGCACCTGCAGGACTGCATGGATAAGGCAATCCCAAGCAAAACAAAGACTCTTTGTACCAAAGGCAAGCGTCCAGTCTGGTGGACCCCAGCCATAAACAAACTCTACAACAAAGGAGGAAGCTACTACAAGATAGAGCAAAATCCTTAAAAGGTAAGACACCCTTGATCACTATAAGTAAAAACTAAGAGCTCTCATAAAATCATCCAAAGCAAATTTTGAGAGAAAAATAGCTAAAGACCAATCATAAGGCCTTCTTTAGCTATGTTAGAAACCTGGGAGGAAACTCCCAGATATGTTCAGAACTAGTTCAAAATGATGTGAAGATTACTGATCCTACAGACATTGCCAACATACTGGCTGACAGGTTCAGTGCAAACTTCTCCCCAAAGGAGAGATATCTATACCAAGCGATTGCAGCCCCAAACATCTCCAACGCCCAAGTGAGAACTGCTCTCTCCAAAGCAAAAAACACAGCATCCATGGGACCTGATGGTGTCCCCGGCTGTGTGCTCCATGAACTCAATGAGGAATTAAACCCACAGCTAGGACAGCTGTTTAATCATAGTCTTACCTCTGGATACTTACCCAGGGAGTGGCGCACTGCAACTGTGGTCCCACTTCACAAAGGCGGTGCCTCCACCGACCCTGGAAATTACCGGCCCATTAGCTTGACAAGCCTTATCTGCAAAGCCATGGAGAGGATCATAATGGACCTCATAAATAAAGATATAGGGAACTTGCAGACTTTGGATCCATCCCAGTTTGGCTTTGTCAAAGGCAGATCATGCCTTCTAAACTTGGTTGACTTTTTCGAAACAGTCACCAAAGCCATTGATGAGGGAAAGGCAGTCCATACAGCCTACCTCGATCTGGCGAAGGCCTTGATACAATACCCCACTCGGGTATCATTGAAAAACTCATCAGCTTAAATGTTAACCCATACATCACAAGATGGGTTGCAAACTGGCTGAGTGACAGAACCCACAGGGTCAGAGTTGCTGGCGCCATGTCAGACTCAAAGCCTGTCACAAGTGGTGTACCACAGGGCTCAGTCCTGGGCCCACTCTTGTTTGGCATCTACTTTTCCAGTACAAGCAAACACAGGAGGGTTATGGCTGACAAAGTTTGCAGATGACTGCAAACTGGGCCATAGTAGGAAACACATCTGACACAGATATCCTTCAGAAGGGTCTCACAGAAGCGGATAACTGGTGCCAGAGCCATGGCCTAAAGTTAAATGCCAAAAAATGCATAGTTATACCCTTCGGGAAAAACAAGGTTACCCCTAGCTACCAAATAGGTGGCAATCCACTGAGCACAGAAGAAGTTATCAGGGACCTGGGGACCCAGGTTGATAGTAGTCTGTCATTCGACACCCATGTAGCTAAAGTAGTTAGGAAGACCTTCTACATTGCCCACCTTATCATGAAGGGATTCTCATCTAGATCAAGGGAGGTCATAGTCTCCCTATACTCATCACTCATCAGACCAATGATTGAGTACAATGCCCCATTCGGAATGTATCTGACCCGACACTTGCAGCAGCTGGAGAGGCCACAAAAGTTCCTCACCAAAAGGATAAAGGGTCTCAAACATCTGTCCTATGCTGCCCGACTGAAAGAACTCCAGCTCTATTCAGTCGCTTACCGCTTGCTCAGAGGTGACCTTTGCCTAACATACAAGGCCATGTCAAACCCAGATTTGATGAATATGCTTCACCTCAAAAAATCTAGATCCGTCAGAGCCACAAGGGCGGGAGACTTAAACCTTGACACGGCTATTAATAGGGCGTGCTGGAGGGATAGATTCATCACCCAAAGACTCCCTATGCTGTGGAACAAAATCCCGGTATATGTGAGGCAGAGCACCTCGCTGGCCTTGTTCAAGAGAAATCTTGACCAATGGATGGGAGATCGCAGATATACCCCAGGGATTACCTCAGTGTCACTGCTCGACAGAGGCACAGCAAAATAATGGGTATAGTTCCCCATACTAAAGGGGTGGCGTAAGCCACAAAACTATGGGCTAGGCTTGTAAATGCCCTCGGGCAGATAGCCTAGTATGAACCTATGAACCTATGAACCTATAATTAGCTTTCTGTGCATTATAAATTCTGTTTATTAACATACTTTCACAATTGCCAATAGTAGATCCAAACAGGAGTCACCACACGGAAAAGTCAAATAAAACTTTCTTTATTTTTCCATAAAAACTGCACAAGCGCTTTCGCGTAGGTTAGCTACGCTTCATCAGGTGTAAATATTGAAAGCAAATGAACCATCTTTATACATTGCTTTTAGGCGGGAAAAATCAGGTGATCAATTAACAATTAAAACTCAATTAGAACAAATAATGTCTTGCTTAAAGCGGCAAGACCCTAACATCTAAAAAATAATAATGTAAACATTTCAGAATCATTCCGTGGCAGAAAACATCTAGTGCTCTATTGATGCAATATATCTGATGTGTAGCGTACAAATGATAATATCATAAAAAACAGATACATCACAAACAATAAATTAAAACCAGTCAATGCTACCTTACAGTTTGTTGCCACACTCTTGTGTAGAATACATTCTGATGTTGTTACAAAATCATTACCCTAATATTATTGTATTCATCTAACAGGGAACATATCTTGACAGATTAAAGTTGTTTAACTTTTGAAGCCGGCGATACCATCTTTTTAAAACTAAATCGCCAGACCACAGAAAGTCTACATGGCACAAAGATATGTAGAATGCCTCATTGGAACATTATTTAATAAAGATATATATGTAACAAAAAATCCCTTAGATAAACTCGAAATAATCACCAAATCACCTTCAGATCTTAAAATTCTTTAAATTTAAATTCTTAAAAGCCAGACATCATCCATCAATCTTACCACCGCACAAGGTCCCTAACATCCGACAACTTTTTCAACTAGCAATAAAAAGTCTAAAAGCAAAAACTAAAATATAGTGAATATAGTAGCTAGACTGTTCTCCTTATGAACATCATTCTTGCTTACCAGCATTACATAAGGAGAGAAACGTAAACTCCCGAGTTCAAAAACATTCATATACGGGAACGCCCCACATCCAAGCTTGGAACCCATACACCTCAGACTTTCCAAATGTCTATCATTCCCATGTCAAGCTGCATAACAAAATTCAAGATGACCAAACTTCGTGAGTTAACAACTGCCATATCATAACTTATTAAAAAAGAGAGATGTTAATCGTCGGATAGCTGAAATAATTAAAAACGTCCTCAATGGCAAAGTAAAATAGCGTTTAAGCATCTAGCAGCGTCTCTTTTTGCCAGTAACATCATAGATGACCAACCAACACCTGTAAAACTATTAACAAGTAAAATATATTTAATAAATTTAAAATATGACCAAAATCCATAGTAATTAGAACTACTCACCATGCGATGCATCAGCCTTGACTTCCAAACAATCCCCGTCATACCAAACAAACCACACAAAACAAGGCAAGACATGAGCAATCCAAGGCAGAGATGTTCGTATTCTTGTCAGAAGTACTGACAGTCAAAAATGATTACTCGTATCTCTGATGCTCTCAGAGCCTCTGTCTCTACCACATGCTGCTACAATAAAATTTGTAGCAACAAAATCTAAAAAGTAAATAAATCTAATCCTGTCTGAGCCCATTATGAATATTTAAACTGCTGAATAATAGAATAATAAATTACACACAATGCCTAAAACAAATTAATCTACAAAATCTATATCAGACAGGCATAAACCTGGTTCAGAAAATGTAGATAACTACTAACTGAAAACGCAATATTCTGCTATTAAGTTAGATTATGAGCAAACCATCTAAGAATGCAATATAAATAACAAGTCCACCTAGATCAAAACATCAGTGAGCAAATAACCTCTAAAGAATATCCTTAGTATGTAAGAAATTAAATCCTCATAACTATCAAACCAAAATAGCAATAAAGTGATAATATTGTCAAAATTTATATTAAATTAATAACAATATTAAAATGATATATTATATATTTAAGCTAAACTGCAGATTGCATATGTGTTAAATGGTCAATACTTCTTTCGATTATCCAATACAGGTTTAATGGAAACTGAATAGTTAATACCTGGGGGTGTATGTGCCCTTAGAATAAAAATCCATTTTAGTTCCCTAATGGCCAGCTGGTTATTACTATCTCCTGCTCTAAGACTCAATGGCAACATTTCCAAAACTTTGAACCCAAAGGTATGACTGGGATGTTCCATGACATGTTTAGCTAAGGCATTAGAAACTTTTTCTTTCCTTATGTCATAACAGTGGTTGTAAACCCTGTCTCGTAGCCGTCTCTTGGTTAAACCAACATAAAATGCGTCACAAGAAACACACGTAGCTAAGTATATCAAATTGCTACTGTTGCAGTCACTGTAAAATCTAGGAATAAATGAGAAAATGCCTGCAGGATGTATAAAACTAACCTTATTGGATATGAAAGGACACATCGAACATCCACCACATGGGAAAGTACCCAGTTTATCATGAACAAAATTTTCAAATGAAGGTGTGTGCTCTGAACATAGGATTTCTTTCATATTCTGTGAGGTTCTGTATGTAAATCTAGGATGTTCACCTACTATAGTTTTTGTGAAGGTATCTGTAACCAATACGTTCCAATTCGTAGTAATGATCTTATTCAAATTAAAACTGTCACTAGTGAAATTAGTGACATAGCTTAGTTTGTCAGTAAATTTACCTTTCACTGCGGAGCATTTATTATTGCCCCCTATGTTCCTGTCAACAGCAGTTCCACCAGTATTATGATATTTGTCTATAAATCGCTGTTTGCAATCCATAAACATTTTAGGGGGATAGCCCCTTTCTCTAAACAATGCCTCTAAGATATTTATTTCTCTTTCTAAACAGTCACTGCGCTGGCAGATTCTAAAAATTCTATGCATTTGACTGGATATTATACCTTCAAAAGTATACCTGGGATGCATGCTGTTAAAATGTAGCAGCGTATTTCTCCAGGTTGGCTTCCTATATAGAGATGTAATAATCTTATTTTCCTCAAACTCTAGTTGTAATTCCAAGAAGTGTATCTTAACATGGGAAGTCTCTACTGTAAACCTTAAGAAAGATGACGATTTCTCCAACTCATTAACAAATGTAATGCATTCTGACACAGTTCCGTCCCATACAAACAGGACGTCATCCACAAATCTTTTATAAACTCTCACTTTTTTAAAATCAGGATGTTTAAACAAATGTTCCCGTTCCCAGTTATATACAACCAAATTGGCATAACTGTTAGCACAGGGGGTTCCCATAGCAACCCCCCATTTCTGTAAATAAAGTTGATCCTGGAACAAAAAAACATTGTTACTGAGTATAACTTCAAGGAGATAGTGTATAAGAATCATCCTATTGTTACTGTAACCAGATGAAGAAACCAAGATTTCATCAATTGCTTGAAGCCCTAACTCATTAGGGATGCAGGTGAACAGATTTTTGACATCCATTGTCACTAGTAACAAGGGTGTATCATTACTTTTAAAGTCATGTTCTTTCAAAAAATCAATCAACTGGTAAGAATCACTTAGAATATGTGGAATATGGTCTACTATAGGTCTTAAGATACTTTCTATGAAAGAGGAAATGGTGCAGGTTACCCAGTTGTTACTTGAAACTATCGGTCTCATAGGTATCGGTCTAAGACCCTTATGTATTTTGGGTAAACCTTTTATCAAGGGAAGGAGTGGATATTCTATAAAGAGATATTCATACAGTTCACAGCTTATCTGTCTCCCCAACAAAAGATCATATAAATCAGCATGTACTGTTTTAATAATTTGCTGACATTTTGCATTACTGATTCTCTCATAGACTGTATCTTCTGATAAAAGGTTCAACATAGCTAGATTATAGTCTAAAGAGTTCATTATAACTATAGCTCCACCTTTATCAGCTGGTTTAATAATGATGTCAGTATTTCTCTTTAGAGAAAGCAGTGAATCTTGTTCTGCTCTAGACATGTTAAAAAAGCAGCATCTTTTTTTATGTTGAGCAAACCAACTATAAAAATCAGATTCACACATTTTTAAAAAACTTTCAACATTGTGTGGCATGTTGGGTATAAAACTGCTCTTCACTCTAAAGAAATGTTTAACTTCATTAGTATTGACCGCATTGTTATTTTTAAACAAAACCTTAAGTGAAACATTGCGGCAAAACAGTCTTAAATCAACCAACACATCATTAAGGGAGCTGGTTTGAGAAGGTATAAAGTTAAGACCTTTCTCTAGAAGAGAAACATCTGAGTCCGATAGACTGTATGTTGAGACATTATATATAAGGGAGTTTAATTTCGCTGTCTCCTTGGTGCTTGAAACCTCTCTTCTGAACTTTTTCTTTTTCTTGGTCCTCTGCTCTGGGAACGACCGCGCCACCCCACACGTTCCTTTACTGGAAAAGGTAAAAAATTGTTTGTTGTAGGAGCAGATTCCTTAGGTCTTGCCCCTGCGGAAAAAAAGGGGGCAGCAGCTTGCTGATTAGGTGGAGGTGTATCACTTGAGCAGTGGGCTTCATTCGTAAGCACTGAGGAATAAGAAGGTTGAATGTTGTATGATACCGGATTAGTCTTCTGTGCACTAGTTGCTAATAACGATGGCACTGGGTCTAAAGAGACATTGTTCATAGGTACATTAACAGGAGGCTCAGAATCAATGTTCATGTCTGGATTAGACATTATAGAGACACCTTGTTGGTAAGAGTTATTATTTTTTGGCCAAATAAAAATCTGACCTGTGGCAAAATCTTTGGCATCTCTCTGAATCTTCCTCTGCTTTACTACTTTTAAACGTTCACTGAATGAATGAACCTGATTGAGAATATCATCTAATCTCTTAGTGAAGTATTCACTGGAGAATTTCTCAAGAATGTCTTTATGTTGGAGCTCTATTTTCTTTCTTAGTGATGCCTCTAATGGGGCAAAATATTCCAGTAATAAATTCACATAGCTGAAGCCCAACTGTATGTTTAGGTCTTGCCACTTCCTTAACAATACAGGATGAGAGTTACCATAAGAAGGCATACAAAAGACACGCATACCTCTAGGTACAATTTTAAAATGGATGCATGCCTCTAAGTGAAGTCTTTGCCACACATACCTTTGCAGTTGGTACAAGTCATCTTGAAACGACCTTGTGAGTTTGTTGAATTCAACTACAGACTCACCAGTGGATGGTTGTGGTGTAGCATTCGCTAAATTGTTCAGTTCCAGAGTCAATAAAGGATTCTCCGCATTATATTTAATGAAGTCCCAAGTGGTAAAAACTGGTGTCCTCATCTCTGGAGTAAAGTCTAGTTCAATATCTGTAGTTTCCATGAGTAGAAGTAGCCGGCAGCACCAAACAAGGAACAAAAATATAAAGAACTGCAGCCACAAAACAAAGACTCCATTTGGAAAAAGAAAAACCAAACTGCCAATAGTAGATCCAAACAGGAGTCACCACATGGAAAAGTCAAATAAAACTTTCTTTATTTTTCCATAAAAACTGCACAAGCGCTTTCGCGTAGGTTAGCTACGCTTCATCAGGTGTAAATATTGAAAGCAAATGAACCATCTTTATTCATTGCTTTTAGGCGGGAAAAATCAGGTGATCAATTAACAATTAAAACTCAATTAGAACAAATAATGTCTTGCTTAAAGCGGCAAGACCCTAACATCTAAAAAATAATAATGTAAACATTTCAAAATCATTCAGTAGCAGAAAACATCTGGTGCTCTGTTGATGCAATATATCTGATTTGTAGCGCACAAATAACCATATAATGAAAGACAAATACATCACAAATAATGGATTAAAACCAGTCAATGCTACCTTACAGTTTGTTGCCACACTCTTGTGTAGAATACATTCTGATGTTGTTACAAAATCATTACCCTAATATTATTTTTATACTTTCACAATTGTGGGATGTCTCCAGTTTGGAACTCATCCAACCACTAGTTGAGTGTATCCCTCTTTCCCCTTTCTAGGTCATTAAAGTTGTGCCTACACTGTTCTCCAGTGCATGCTATACTAGTAGCACTGGCTAGAGTCTTTGCCAAACTATTCTATACCTCACACTTGTACTGGGAGCCAGAATAGTCCCCCTGCAGAAGACTTTGGCTGTGGTGCTTTATCAGGAGTCCAATAAAGATTCTGGACTGCTGAACACCCCACCTCTATGCCCTAAATTGGGCACCTTCCTGTCTAACACCAGACATGTCTAATCCTAAGAATAGAGCAATGGAGAATAATGCTTTCCTGCCAATTCCTCTTATTTCATTAACTGATAGTGTGCAAATCAGAGAAACAATGCCAACCATGTTTATGCAATGTTAAATAGAAAGCAACAGTGCTAAACAGGGAGGAAATCTTTTTTTGAAATTGGAAGGTTAATCTGACACGACATTAGTTTAAGAGGTGTCTGCTGCTGTACCTGTTAGGTGATTTATTACGGACATGCACTAGGGCATAAATATCATGACCTGACACATTT